>NC_037668.1:118945931-119055874 GCF_003255815.1 Theropithecus gelada
ATCATTAAAAAGTCAGGAAACAACAGGTGCTGGAGAGGATGTGGAGAAATAGGAACACTTTTACACTGTTGGTGGGATTGTAAACTAGTTCAACCATTATGAAAAACAGTATGGTGATTCCTCAAGGATCTAGAACTAGAAGTACCGTATGACCCAGCCATCCCATTACTGGGTATATACCCAAAGGATTATAAATCATGCTGCTATAAAGACATATGCACATGTATGTTTATTGCGGCACTATTCACAATAGCAAAGACTTGGAATCAACCCAAATGTCCATCAGTGACAGACTGGATTAAGAAAATGTGGCACATATACACTATGGAATACTATGCAGCCATAAAAAAAGATGGATGCAGCTGGAAACCATCATTCTCAGCAAACTATCGCAAGAACAGAAAACCAAACACCGCATGTTCTCACTCATAGGTGGGAACTGAACAATAAGATCACTCGGACTGGGGAAGGGGAACATCACACACCGGGGCCTATCACGGGGAGAGGGGAGGGGGGAGGGGGAAGGGATTGCATTGGGAGTTATACCTGATGTAAATGATGAGTTGATGAGTGCTGACGAGGTGATGGGTGCAGCACACCAACATGGCACAAGTATACATATGTAACAAACCTGCACGTTATGCACATGTACCCTAGAACTTAAAGTATAATAAAAAAATTTTTTTAAAGCGACAATTTTTTGCATAGTGCATAAAAATGAAATGTTCGTGTAATAGCCCCTGATAGAAGTTTCCTTGTGACAAGGAGACTTTCCCAAAAAGGAACAAAATGGAATTAGGAGCTCTGCCTGTAATATCCCTAAAGAGACAAAGTGTTAATCTTTCTATAGCTATAAAAATAGTGAATTTTTTGTTTGTTTGTTTGAGATGGAGTCTCTCTCTGTTGCCCAGGCTGGAGTGCAGTAGTACAATCTCAGTTTACTGCAACTTCCACCGCCTGTGTTCAAGAAACTCTTCTGCCTCAGCCTCCCAAGTAGCTGGGATTACAAGCACCCACCATCAGGCCTGGCTAATTTTTGTATTTTTAGTAGAGACAAGGTTTCACCATGTTGTCCAGGCTGGTCTCGAACTCCTGGCCTCAGTGGTTCACCCACCTTAGCCTCCCGAAGTGCTGGGATTACAGGTGTGAGCCACCAAACCCGGCCAAAAATAGTGAATTTTTTTTTTTTTTTTTTTTTTAAACAGAGTTTCTCTCTGCTGTTGCCAGGCTGGAGTGCAGTTGTGTGATCTCAGTTCACTGCAACCTCCACCTCCCGGGTTTAAGCGAGTCTCCTGCCTCAGTCTCCTGAGTAGTTGGGACTACAGACACACACCACCACACCCAGCTAATTTTTGTAGTTTTAGTAAAGATGGGGTTTCATCATGTTGGCCAGGATGGTCTCGATCTCTTGACCTCGTGATCTGCCGGCCTCGGCCTCCCAAAGTGCTGGGATTACAGGCAGGAGCCACTGTGCCTGGCCGTGACTTTTTAATAGGAAAAGAAATCGTGTACCAGATACTTCCCTAAACCAGGTCAATGCACAGATTCTCTATATAGCCATCATAAGTAATCTGGCCAGAAATCCCACGATAATCATTATCCCTAAGTGTAAAGTATACATGTAGCCAAATATCAGTATCATGCCGGCAAGTATACTTGCTAGGATGAATAGTTGAAATAGTAACAGAAAGTAAGAGCAGATTCATGAATCAGCCTCTTAAAAGTGAAGAAGGTTTGATGCTGGAATTCATCATTTACCCTAGTTTTTGGAAGCTTAACTATTGAGATAAGGAATTTTTAGGCTTATTATTATTATAAGTGTGCTGTCTTTTTTTTGATAAATAATTGGAGAATACTTACACAAATAACCCTTAAGACAGACTGCTTTGTGAATTATCTATGGTGACTTGTGAAGAATTTCCCCTCTTCCCCAAGGCAACCTACTCTGCCTCCCCTCACCCACCCTTAGGTTTGCGTGTATCTTGAAAGATTGGCCTGCAGAGCCTTCAGGCAAACCATCCTGGAAATAGTTTTTCTCTGGCATCTATGAGTTTATGATCTCTCTCTGCAAAGTGCCAGAGTACAAGATACCTAAATTGCTGTAGAGCCAAGTTAGTGATTCCATCACTGACATACTAATTCGGTCAGCCATTATCTATTGTGTGCCTACTGGGTCCCAGGAATCACACTGTTTAGGATCCTCGGCACAATACTATAAACAAAATTGACAAGGTCCCTGCCCCTGTGAAGCTTCCATTCTATTATGCTGACTATAGCTCAACACTAAGAGTTGATAAATAAGAAACCACTATGGGCACTTCAAGCAAAGGATTCTTAAGTAATCCTATGAATCAATTGGGACAAAGAACTGTTAGGAAGGGAAAAATGGAATTAGAGTACTGATCTGAAGAGAGACCTCCTGGTTAGGAAGCCAGAATCTGCTCAGGCAGGCAGCTTAGGTGAGTGGATAAATGAAAAATCTATTATTTTGCAAGTAGGGAAGGCAGCACAGTAGGGGCTCAGTCAGACCCAGAATAAAGCATTCTTGGAATGAGAGCAGGCTGTTGCTTATGTGCTATGATTTGAGATGAATTGGGAAAGCTGCCAGTTCAAAAATGTCTCTTCCACAGATGTCTGGAAAATGTGAATGTTTACTTCTCTTGGGAGAGGTGGTGGTTAAAAGCATGGACTTTGGAATCAGGCAGTCTTGTTTGTGAATTGCAGCTCTGCAACTTACCGTGTGACTTTAGAGAAGTTGCTTTTCTTTCTTAGCCTCAGCGTCCTCATCTATAAAATGGGGATAATCATACCCCTCACAGGTTTTTTATAAGACTTTTAAAAAGCTATTATAAACCCAATAGTAGCACAGGTACCCAGAAACAGTAAACATTTAATAAATAACAGATATTCTTAATATTATATATAATGAATGTTCCAACTAACTTTCATTCAATTCCCCCTGTGTGCCTGGCATTGTACTGGTCATGATGCAAAAAGGAGGACAGTCTTGAAAACAGCTGAATACAGTAAAATGTGAAAGATGCTCTCAGAGATAGTTATGGAATAAAACTTTGTTTTCTTTTTCTCAAAGCAGAGAAAGGAAGGCGGACATTTCAGGAAAATGGAATAAAAAAGGCTCAGTAGGTGAAAAATATTTTAGGTGAGCTTCCTCCAAGAAACTAAGATGTAGATGGTAGAAATGGAATGTCAATATAAGAGGATACTTCCTCCTAAAAATGCTGTATTCCTTTGACTTCTGCAGCACAGCATTCTCCCCGTTTCTCTGCACTTTCTCTCTTAAGTTCTTCCCAGTCTCCTTTGTGGTGTCCTTCACCTCGACTGTTATATGTTGAAATTGCTCAAGACTGCTTGAGGTGTTTTCCTACTCTATATACTCTCCTTAGACATCTCATCCATTACCAAATGTCCTAGGGTTTCAATTACCACTTAAATGCTAAATTCCAAATTTTTATTTCCATGTCAGATCTCTCGTGAACTACTCCTATTTCTGACAGACTCATATTTCCAGTTATTTTGTGAATATCTTCATTTGGGTGCCTTAAGAATATTTCAAAATTAAATTGTCCAAAACTAACTAATTTCCTTTCCAAGCCCTTTCCAGTGTTGCCGGTCTCAGTAGCACACCATCCACTCTAGTGCTGTCCAAGTTAAAACCCAGCAGTCATTCCTGACTCCAATCTCTCCCTCAATCATCACATTTAATCAGTCATGAAGTCTATTCCTTCCACCTCTTAGACATGAATGTCTCAAGTCTGTTCATTTCCCTATCCTCATTGCCACTACCATAATCTACCTGGGCTATGGTAACGTCTCCCCACATTTAGGCCTCTTCTCTCCCATACAATCCAGTCTTTATACAGCAGCCAGAAAATGCAGATCTGTCCATGTCAACACTTTGTTTAAAACCCTCCAAAGGCTTCTCTTTCCCCTTAGGATAAATTCCACATTCTTTCCCAAGCTGTCTCTCTTTCAGCTCCAGTCATTGTGAAACTTCCCTTTCCTGGGATTCACTATACAGGCTATTGCTTATCTCATAAGTTTCCCCACGTGTTTCCTTTGCCTGAAATGCTTTGCTCTCCTCTTAACCTAACTACTTCTAGTCATGCTTTAATTATCACTTAAAGATCACTTCCTCAGTGAAACCTTCACAACCCATCACTCTAGGTCTAACCCCCCTCTAATCCCTGTGTTTCAATATTACAGACATTTATCAAGAACCTACCTTGGAGACCGGGCCCGGTGGCTCATGCCTGTAATCAGAGCACTTTGGGAGGCAAAGGCAGGTGGATTTCTTGAGTCCAGGAGTTCAAGACCAGCCTGAGCAACATAGTGAAACCCCATCTCTACAAAAAATACAACAATCAGTCGGGGGTGGTGGTATGTTCCTGTAGTCCCGGCTATTCAGGAGGCAGAGGTGGGAGGATTGCTTGAGCCTGGGAAATCAAGTCTGCAGTGAGCTGTGATCATGCCACTGCACTCCAGGCTGGATAACAGAGTGACATACTGAAAAAAAAAAAAAAAAAAAACCTAATATGGGTGAGGTACTGTATCTGGAACTAGGGATATGTATTAGTGAAGAAAGAGAGACATAATGCCTTCCCTCACATAGCTTAGAGCCAAATGGAAGAGATAGAAATTATCAAATAATCACACATGTAAATACAAATTTTAAGTATAAAAAGTGCCATGAAATAGAAGTACATGATGCTTTGAAAGGACTTGGTAGCACAGAAAAGTCATCCCCAAGGAAATGATCGACCTAGACCAGAAGGGTGAGCAGGAGTTAATGATGAATTGGGAGAAGGAAATTAGTGTCTTTCTTTCTCTCTCTTTTTTTTTTTTTTTTTTTTTGGTGGAGTCTCGCTCTGTCGCCCAGGCTGAAGTGAAGTGGTGCAATCTTGGCTCACTGCAGCCTCCGCCTCCCGGGTAGCTGGGATTACAGGCATGCACCACCACGCCTGGCTAATTTTTGTGTTTTTAGTAGAGACGGGGTGTCACCATGTTGGCTAGGCTGATCCTGAACTTCTGACCTCAGGTGATCTGCCTGCCTTGGCCTCCCAAAGTGCTGGGCTGACAGGCATGAGCCACTGTGCCTGGTCAGGTAATTAGTTTCTGTAAGGGGCCAGCATATTACAGGTCCTGGGTCAGGAGAGATTTAGATGCACTCAAAACCTGAAAGAAGGCCAGTGTAACTGGAGATCAAAAAGCAAGGGCACCCTGTGATGGTTAATACTGAGTGTCAATTTGATTGAAGGATGCAAAGTATTGTTCCTGAGTGTCTGTGAGAGTGTTGCCAAAGGAGATTAACATTTCAATCAGTGGGCTGGGGAAGGCAGACCCACCCTTAATCTGGTGGGTACAATCTAATCAGCTGCCAGCAAATATAGAGCAGGCAGAGAAACGGGAAAAGCTGAGACTGGCCCAGCATCCCAGCCTACGTCTTTCTCCCGCGCTGGATGCTTCCTGCCCTCGAACATCAGACTCCAAGTTCTTCAGTTTTGAGACACAAACTGGCTCTCCTTGCTCCTCAAACTTGCAGACAGCCTATTGTGGGACCTTGTGATTGTGTAAGTTAACACTTAATAAACTCCTATATACATATAGGAGTTTATTATATATATTTCATATGTATATCCTATTAGTTCTGTCCCTCTAGGGAACTCTGATTAATACAGATTTTGGTACCAGGAGTGGGTTTTGAGAGAAACAGAATATTAAGGATGGAGTTCTTTCATTGGTTTAGGGGTTTCTGGAGTTAGCTGCTTAATATGGTTAGACCTGAAAATGCTAAGGACTCTACTTCTAATAGTATGGAGAACACTGATAGTCCTTGGCATGAACTGCTTATAGAGTTATGCAAAATAAATGCATTTGACACTCCTGATTCACTGCTCATGAGAGGCAAGGAGATTAGTGACCGTATATATAATACCTTTGAACCAAGGAACATAATGGACCTGGTTGGTTACTCCTAAGTTCAGTGGACAAAGTGATGAAAGAAAATGATGAACTCAGGGATTCTGTATCCTGGCTTTAGAGGCAGATACTGAGCTTCAAATCTGCTAAGATTGCCCTAAGTGAGAGTCTTATCTCATGTAGAGAAAGAACTGAAATTGTGGAAAAACAGACACAAGCTTTTATCATGCGAGTGGCTGACCTGCAATGAAAGGTGCATACACAGCCTGGCCAGGTGTCTACTGTTGAAGTGAAGGCATTGATTGGAAAATAATGGGACCCTGAAACTTGGAATGGGGACGTGTGGGAGGTCCCTGATGGAGTTGGGGACACTGAGTTTGTAAACTCTGATGAACTTTGTTTGCCAGAAGAAACAGCTTCCCCATCCCAGTAGTGGCAACATCCCCTTGCTGACCCATGCTGCCCTCAGCCTTTCCACCTTTGTCTGAGGAGATAAACCTTGCATTGCCCGAGGGAACAGTGATGGCCTCCCTTGAGACAGTTGCCAGGCAAAATAATGTTGATTTTCCTCAGAAGCCACCCCCAACAGCCCCGTTTGCTTTTAGGACCTATGACTAGACTAAAGTGCCTGCAGGCCCCTAGCCCCTAGCAGTGAGGTTGAGAGTGTGACCCATGAGGAGGTGCACCACCCTCGAAAAGAACTGCGTGAATTCTCTAATTCATATCAACAGAAATCCAAAGAACAGGCATGGGAATGGATATCAAGGATATGGGATAATGGTAGAAGGAAAAAAGAATTGGATCAGGCTGAATTTATTGATCTGGACCCACCTAATTAGGGACTCTGCATTTAATATTGCAGCTCAGGGAGTTAAAAAAGGTTCTGGCAGTCTGGACACGGTGGCTCACGCCTGTAATCCCAGCACTTTGGGAGGCTGAGGCGGGTGGATCATCTGAGGCCAGGAGTTCAAGACCAGCCCGGCCAACATGGTGAAACCCCGTCTCTACTAAAAATACAAAAATTAGCTGGACATGGTAGCAGGTGCCTGTAATCCCAACTACTTGGGAGGTTGAGGCAGGATAATCGCTTGAACCTGGGAGGCAGAGGTTGCAGTGAGCCGAGATTGCGCCATCGCACTCTAGCCTGGGCAACAAGAGTGAAACTCCGTTTCAAAAAAAAAAAAAAAAAAAAGGTTCTGGCTGGGCGTGGTGGCTCATGCCTGTAATCCCAGCACTCTGGGAGGCGGAGGCGGGTGGATCACCTGAGGTCAGGAGTTGGAGAGCAGCCTGACCAATATCATGAAACCCCATCTCTACAAAAAATTAAAAAATTAGTCACACGTGCTGGCATGCACCTGTAGTCCCAGCTACTTGGGAGGCTGAGAGATGAGACTTGCTTAAACCCAGGAGGTGGAGATTGAAGTGAGCCATCTCAAAGAAAAAAAATTAAAGCATTTATTTGGGCCAGGTGCAGTGGCTCACACCTATAACCCCAGCACTTTGGGAGGCCAAGGCAGGTGAATCACTTGAGGTCAGGAGTTCAAGACCAGCCTGGCCAACATGGTGAAACCCTGTTTCTACTAAAAATACAAAAATTAGCTAGGCATGGTGGCAGGCACCTGTAATCCCAGCTACTTGGAAGGCTGAGGCAGGAGAATGGCTAGAACCAGAGAGGTGGAGGTTGCAGTGAGCTGAGATCACGCTATTGTACTCCAGCCTGGGCAAGAAGAGTGAAACTCTGTTTAAAAAAAAGGCTTTCGTAGTTTATTTGCTTGGTTAGCTGAAACATGGATTGAAAGATGGCCCACTGTGAGTGAGCTGGAAATGCCTGATCTCCCTTGGTTTAATGTAGAAGAAGGGATCCAAAGGCTTGAGGAGATTGGGATGGCGGAGTGGATTAGTCACTTTAGACCTACTCATTCCAGCTGGAAGCGTTCAGAAGATATACCTTTGACCAATGCCTTGTGAAATAGATTTGTGAGAGCAGCACCTGTATCTTTGAAGAGCCCTGTAATTGCTCTTCTCTGTATGTCAGATCTAACAGTAGGAACCACAGTTTAAATTTAAATATAAATAATTGGATTCTGAGGTGGCAGGGGCCAAGTTGTAGCACTGCACCATCAAAGGCAAGGAGGGCGTAGCTACCATAATGGACAGCAGAGGCAAAGCAGCAATCGGAATAGTCTGACTCGTGTAGAGTTCTGTCGTTAGCTAATTAATCACGGTGTTCCTAGAAGTGAAATTGATAGGAAGCCTACTGCATTCCTACTTAATTTATATAAGGAGAAAACTTCTAGGTGGAATGGACAAAAGACTAATTTGAATTATAAAAACAGAGAATTATGGTCTCTCAATCAATTTCCAGACTTGAGCCAGTTTACAGATCCAGAACCCCTAAAATGAAGGCGAGGCTGGGTCCCCTTGAGGAAAGACTCTGCTACATTACTGACAATTTATGTAGTGAATCTTTCTCCCATCCTTCCCCAAGGAGACCTCTGGCTTTTTACCAGTGTAACTGTGCACTGGGGAAAGGGAAATGATCAGAGATTTTGGGGAATACTGGACACCGACTCTGAGCTGATGTTGATTCCAGTGGACCCAAAATGTCATTGTTGTCCTCCAATTAAAATAGGGACTTATGGAGGTCAAATAATTAATGGAGTTTTAGCTCAGGTCTGACTTACAGTGGGTCCAGTGGGTCCCTGGACTCATCCTGTGGTCATTTCCCCAGTGCCAGAATGCATAATTGGCATAGACATACTTAGCAGCTGGCAGCACCCTCACATTGGCTCCCTGACTGGTAGGGTGAGGGCTACTATGGTGGGAAAGGCCAAATGGAACCCATTAGAGCTGCCTCAACCTAGAAAAATAGTAAATCAAAAACAATATCATATCCCCGGAGGCACTGCGGAGATTGGTGCCACCATCAAGGACTTGAAAGACGCAGGGGTGATGATTCCTACCACATCCTCATTCAACTCTTCCATTTGGCCTGTGCAGAAGACAGATGGATCTTGGAGAATGACAATGGGTTATTGTAAGCTTAACCAAGTGATGACCCCAATTGCAGCTGCTGTACTGGATGTGGTTTGATTGCTTGAGGAAATTAACATATCTCCTGGTACCTGGCATGCAGCCATTGACTTGGCAAATGCCTTTTTCTCCATTCCTGTCCATAAGGCCCACCAGAAGTAATTTGCCTTCAGCTGGCAAGGCTAGCAATATACCTTTACTGTCCTACCTCAGGGGTATATCAATGCTCAGGCTTTGTGTCATAATGTTATTAAGAAGAGACCTTGATTGTTTCTTGCTTCTGCAAGATATCTACACTGATCCATTACATTGATGACAGTATGCTGGTCTGATTAAGTGAGCAAGAAGTAGCAAACACACTGGACCTATTGGTGAGACATTTGCATACCAAGGATGGGAAATAAAACTGACTAAAATTCAGGGATCTTCTACCTCAGTAAAATTTCTAGGAGTCCAGTGGTGTGGGGCCTGTCAAGATATTCCTTCTAAGGTAAAGGATAATTTGCTGCATTTGGCCCCTTCCACAACCAAGAAAGAGGCACAATGCCTAGTGGGCCTATTTGGATTTCGGAGGCAACACATTCCTCATTTGGGTGTGTAACTCCAGCCCATTTATCGAGTGACCCAAAAGGCTGCCAGTTGTGAGTGGGGTCCAGAAAAGAAGAAGGCTCTGCAACAGGTCCAGCCTGCTGTGCAAGCTGCTCTGCCACTTGGGCCATATGACCCAGCAGATCAGATGGTACCTGAGGTGTCAGTGGCAGATAGTGATGCTGTTTGGAACCTTTGGCGGGTCCCCATAAGTGAATCACATGGAGACCTCTAGGATTTTGGAGCAAGGCTCTGCCATCTTTTGCAGACAACTTCTCTCCTTTTGAGAGACAGCTGTTGGCCTGTTAGTGGGCTTTGGTGGAAACTGAACTTTTGACTATGGGTAATTAAGTCACCATGTGACTGGAATTTCCTATCATGAACTGGGTGTTTTCTGACCCATCTAGCTATAAAGTGGGTTGTGCACAGCAGTATTCCATCATGAAATGGAAGTGGCATATATATGATCGGGCTCAAACAAATCTTGAAGGCACAAGTAAGTTACATGAGGAAGTGACTCAAATGCCCATAGTCTCCTCTCCTGCCACCATATCTTCTCTTCCCTACCCTGCATAGATGGCCTCATGGGGAGTTCCCTATGGTGAGTTGACAGAAGAAGAGAAGACTAGGGCCTGGTTTACATGGTTCTGCACAATATGCAGGGACCACCCAAAAGTGGACAGCTGCAGCACTACAGCCCCCTTCTAGGACATCCCTGAAGGACAGCAGTGAAGGGAAATCTTCCCAGTGGGCAGAAATTCGAACAATGCTCCTGGTTGTGCCCTTTGCATGGAAGGAGAAATGGCCAGATACGCAATAATATACTAATTCATGGGCTGTAACCAATAGTTTGGCTGGATGGTCAGGGACTTGGAAGAAGCACGATTGGGAAATTGTTGACAAAGAAATTTGGGGAAGAGGCATGTGGATGGATCTCTCTGAGTGGTCAAAAACTGTGAAGATATATGTATCCCATGTAAGTGCTCCCCAACAGGTGACCTCAGCAGAGGAGGATTTTAATAATAAAGTAGATAGGATGACCCATTCTATGGACGCCACTCAGCCTCTTTCCCCAACCACCCCTGTCATCACCCAATGGGCCCATGAACAAAGTGGCCATGGTGGCAGGGATGGAGGTTACACTTGGGCTCAGCAACATGGACTTTCACTCACCAAGGCATTTACTTTATGCTAAAGAAGTGTGGCAGTGGGCTCATGTTCATGGAATTCACTGGTCTTATCATGTTCCCCCAACATCCTGAAGCAGCTGGATTGATAGAACAATAGAATGGCCTTTTGAAGTCACAATTACAATGCCAACTAGGTGACAATTCTTTGCAGGGCTGGGGCAAAGTTTTCCAGAAGGCTGTGTATGCTCTGAATCAGCGTCCAATATATGGTACTGTTTCTCCCATAGCCAGGATTCACAGGTCCAGGAATCAAGGGGTGGAAGTGGAAGTGGCACCGCTCACCATCACCCCTGGTGACCTACTAGCAACATTTTTGCTTCCTGTTCCCGTGACATTACTTTCTGCTGGCCTAGAGGTCTTAGTTCCAGAGGGAGGAACGCTGCCACCAGGAGACACAATAACAATTCCATTAAACTGGAAGTTAAGATTGCCACCTGGATGCTCTGGGCTCCTCCTACCTTTAAGTCAACAGGCTAAAAAGGGAGTTACAGTGTTGGCTGGGGTGATTGACCCAGACTATCAAGATAAAGTTAGTCTATTACTCCACAATGGAGTTAAGGAAGAGTATGCATGGAATACAGGAGATCATTAGGGCATCTCTTAGTATTACTATGCCCTGTGATAAAGGTCAATGGGAAACAACAACAGCCCAATCCAGGTGGGACTACAAATAAGCCACATCCCTCAGGAATGAAGGTTTGAGTCACTCCACCAGGAAAAAAACCACTACGTGCTTAGGTGCTTGTTGAAGGCAAAGGGAATACAGAATGGATAGTAAAAGGCCGTAGTCATCAATACCAGCTATGACCATGTGACCAGCTGCAGAAACAGGGACTATAACTGTCATGAGTATCTCCTCCTTCTTTTGTTAAAAAAATGGTTGTGCATGTATACACTTGTACTAAGAAAATATCTTCATTTTATTTCCTCTCTGCTTTATCCTGTGACATAAGATGCATTCACTTTATTTCAGTCTTTAAGTATTGTTAACTTTATGTAATAGTATTTGGGTTGGGGATTGGTGCATTTTCGGTTGTGCAAAGGATAGCTGTATTATGTTAGGCATAAATATGATGTTACCATTGTCTTATTGAAGATTATATATGATCTCAGGAGTTGTGTATGGGTTGAAGTTGACAAGGGATGGACTTGTGATGGTTAATACGAGTGTCAACTTGATTGGATTGAAGGATGCAAAGTATTGTTCCTGGGTGTGTCTGCGAGGGTGTTACCAAAGGAGATTAACATTTGAGTCAGTGGGCTGGGGAAGGCAGACCCACCCTTAATCTGGTAGGCACCATCTAATAAGCTGCCAGCGAATACAGAGCAGGCAGAAAAACGTGAAAAGGCAAGACTGGCCTAGCCTCCCAGCCTACATCTTTCTCCTGTGCTGGATGTTTCCTGTCCTCAAACACTGGACTCCAAGTTCTTCAGTTTTGAGACTCAGATTAACTCTCCTTACTCTTCAAGCTTGCAGACAGCCTATGGTGGGACCATGTGATCGTGTAAGTTAATACTTAGTAAATATATATATTTATATACACACTATTAGTTCTGTCCCTCTAGGGAACCCTGACTAATACATACACGTATAAAATGAGGCTGCAACAGTAGATGGAGCCAGGCTTTACAAGGCATTGAGGACTTTGCAAATAATTTGAGTCTTTATGCTAAGAACCATGCTTAAGAGAGGAAGTAGAAAAGATGAAAAGAAAAAATATGATCAGATTAGCATTGTGAAAATATCACTGTGGATGATGCATGGAAAAAAGATTGAAAGGAGGTAAAAATGGATGTTTTCATAGTTAAAATGGCGAGAAGTCTATTGCAGAGAGTTAGGTGAGAGATGATGTTAGCTTGAATCAGGGAAGTAGTAATAGAAAAGGAGAGAAGGTAATGTTGTCAGAGATATTTTGGACATAAAATCAATAGGCTTTAGTATTGCATTGCATTGGGAGGGGATTCCTCTGGTTTCCATGAAGAGAAATTTTCTTTATATTTTTCTGGCTTCCTGCTCCTTCCATGTGATTAATGACTTTGGGACAGTAACTGAGTTTGAGAGGCTCAGGTCTTCCTGCCTTTTCTTTAGCACTGGCCTGTCTGCAGGGAGCCTGTGTTTTCAGTCTGCATAGAGGTCAGACTTTTTAATGAAGAGCCTGTTTTTCTGGGGAGAGGGCTGTAGTATTTCAGTGCCATCAGGGACTGGGTAGGTTAACCTTCCTAAAGCTGGAGTTCAGAGTTAGGAAGATGATTTTTACCACACACCTAAGTCACATTCTTCAACCTGGACTTTTTTTCAGTAGCTAAGCTGACATATTGATTCCTATCTTCCTGACTTTTAACGTACTTATTAATTTATTTCAATCTTGAATGAGGGTTGGAGGAGGAAAGAGAGAATGAGCAATGATGATTCCTGTGTTTCTAGCTTATAAACTGAATGGATTATGGTATCATTTTTTTTTTTCCTTCCTTCCTTCTTCCTGTTTGTTTGTTTGTTTGGTTTGTTTTTGGATGGGGCAGTTGAAACTCACAAATTGAATTTGGGAAATGTTGAATTTAAGATAACTATGTGTAGAAATGTCAAGTAGGCAATTGTGTATACAGGTCTGAGGCTCAAGGGCTAAAGATAGAAAATAGAAAATTGGGAGCTGTAAGGATGTAGATCACAACTATGGACATGAATGATCTCACTCAGGGAGAGCTTCTAGAAAGGGAAGGGGGCTAGGCCTGAGTGTCAGTGAACTACAATATTAAATCATCAGTTTGAGAAGGATAAGTATGAGAATGTAGGCCAATTTACTGATGTTGGAGTAAATACAGAAGTCAGATAGAAAGGTCTTAAAAGTTGGATGATGGAGGAAGGGCTGAACTGGGGACCAGGAAATACAGAACATTATAGGGATAATGGTATATACAAGATATAATGCTTACATTTAAGTAGGCTTACATTTTAGACATTAACTATTGAAAACAGGGTTCAGATTTAGTCTCAGGTCTTGTAGTCATTTAATTACTTATTCAATGATGTACTATTTAATTATTATAAATAAATTATTTATTATATATAATGCCTAACTTCCCCTCCAGATAGAGATTCTGTAAGGCTGTCATTTTTTGGTCACCGCTAAATGCCCACCCATACCAGCACAATTCCTTGAGCAAAGTAAGGATCCAGGATCTTTTGACTTCTTAGCTCTATATTAACTGATAAAAAAAGACCTGAGAAAGAGGAGCCTGGGAGCATTTCTTAGGTGAAGTGCTAATTATGGACACAAAGGGAACGGAGTAGTGGTGAAAAGAAATATGTATTTGTTATTCACTGCATTTCATATGGAAGAAATGTATCCTTTTACTCATTATTATTAGCCAGAAGTCTTTTCCTTTCATGTTATAATTAAGCATTTGATTTTTTTTGACGGAGTTTCACTCTGTCACCCAGGCTGGAGTGCAGTGGTGCAATCTCGGCTCACTGCCTTCTCTACCTGCCAGGTTCAAATGATTTTCCTGCCTCAGCCTCCCAAGTAGCTGGGATTACAGGCGCCTGCCATCATGCCCTGCTAATTTTTGTGTTTTTAGTGGAGACAGAGTTTCATCATGTTGGCTGGACTGGTCTCAAACTCCTGACCTCAAGTGATCCGCCCACCTCAGCCTCCCAAAATGCTGCAATTACAGGTGTGAGCCACCTAGCCTAGCCAAGCATTGGATTTTATACAGCCTTTCATCAAATAATTCAAAAAAACTTCAGGCTCATAAAATTATTATTTCAACTATGTTAAAATATGTGTTAAAACAAGACTAGAAGGGAATGTGATAATGTGCTCCTAGCAGTATGTGAGTGATTTTTGCCCTTTAGAAATTTATCTAGTTTCTAAATATTTTAGTTATTCTATTATTATTTTAAATGCGCTTTTAAAAACACTGTGGATATTAATCTTTGTCATTGATTATATGTTGTAAATATTTTCTCACAGTATGGTACTTTTTAAAACGGTGTTTGTAATTGCAATAGTAATGTGTTATTATTATTATTTGTGCAAGAAGGCCCTCAACTGATGCAGATGCTTTACTCTTGTACTTCCCAGCCTCCAGAAATGTGAGAAAACAAATTTCTCTTATTTATAAATTAACCCAGAATTGGATATTCTGTTGTAGCAGTACAAATGGTCTAACATGGTGTCCTTATAACAAATACTTTAATTTTGTATGGAGTTAAATTTCTCAATTTTAAATGTTGTCTGTGCTTTTTAAAACCATATCTAAGGAATTGCCTAACTCAAGATCACAAATATTTTTCCCATTTTCTTCTGAAAGTTCTATCATTTTTAGATTCTTACATTTGCGTCTATTGTATATTTTGAGTGAATTTTTGTGTATGGGTGAGATAAGAAACAACTTGTTGTTTTGTTTTGTTTGCATAAAGATGCCAATTATGCCAGCACCATTTTTTGGAAAAAAAAAATTACTTTTCTACTGATTTAGCTCAGCAACTTTGTCAAAAACAATTAATTAGCCATATATTTATTTTTGGTCTCTGTATTCTGTTTCATTGATCTCTATGTTTACCTTTATGGCAAAATCATATTGTTTTGAGTATGGTACCTTTTTTTTTTTGAGACTGAGTCTCACTCTTGGCTGGAGGGCAATCGCACTATCTTGGATCATTGCAACCTCCACCTCCCGGATTCAAGAGATTCTCCTGCCTTAGCCTGCCAAGTAGCTGGGATTACAGGCGCTAGCCACCACACCCAGCCAATTTTTGTAGTTTTAATAGAGATGGGGTTTCACCATTTTGGCCAGGCTGGCCTCAAACTCCTGACCTCAAGTGATCTACCCATCTTGGCCTCCCAAAATGCTGGGATTACAGGCGTGAGCCAATGTGCCCAGCTGATTACTGTATCTTTATAGCATGTTTTAAAATAACATATAAAAGTCCTCCAACACTTTTCATCTTTTTCAAAATTGTTTTGTCTATTCTAGGTTTTTTTTTCTGTATTTTTGTACAAATTTTAGGGTCAGCTTCAATTTCTACCAAAAAAAAAGAAAAATCTGCTGAGATTTTGTTAAGGATTTCACTGAATCTGTTGATCAGTTTGGGGAGAATTGCCATCTTAACAATGTTTACTTTTCTAGTTCTTGAACATGATATTGCTCTCCATTTATTTAAGTGTCTTATGTGCATTTTTATTATCAGGAAAAAAAATCAACAATACATCTCCCCTTTCCTCCAATCATTTTCTGTTGGTACCATGTATCCTTAAATGAGAACGGATTTCTCCTGTAGCTGCTAGTTATAGCTGAATTTCAGTGTCCCAGAGCAGGTCTCAGGTAATTGCTCTGAACTATTCAGAACATCCCTGACACTGGTAGTTTACTATGGAAAAAGAAAGTGAGGCATGAGACTTTGGCCAATGGGTTGCAGAGGTCAATAGGTCAAAATCATTCTGTGCTGTGCTTCTTTCCTACTTGTTTAGGATACTTGTAAGAAAGGATCATTCAGTTTGTCCATCTCCATCAATACTAAACATATAACCTTATAGAAAATAAGTACTCGGTCGGGCGTGGTGGCTCATCCCTGTAATCCCAGCACTTTGGGAGGCCGAGGCAGGTGGATCATCTGAGGTCAGGAGTTTGAGACAAGCCTGGCCAACATGGTGAAACCCCGTCTCTACTGAAAATACAAAAATTAGCCAGGCATAGTGGCAGGCACCTGTAATCCCAGCTACTCAGGAGGCTGAGGCAGGAGACTCCCCTAAACCCGGGAGGTGGAGGTTGCAGTGAGCCGAGATCATGCCACTGCACTCCAACCTGAGCAACAGAGAGACTCTGTTTCAAAAAAAAAAAAAAAAGGAAAAAGAAAAGAAGTACTCAAGTATTGAACAGTTTTCCGTTATTAAAAGATTATTTAAAAAATTCTGGAATGATTGTTTTCAACAGCACTTTCAACACATAAAGAATAACAGGTGAAAATATTGCTGTTTTTTAGAGGTTATTATTTATCCTAAGACTTGCTTCATTTTATTGATAAAGTAAATTATCTTGAGATGGGTATTCTTACCCAAACCAGACAGTTTCCATGCATTAAAGAGTGTCACCCAAACATCAATCCCAATATAAGTACATTGTAACTATAATAAACCTACTGGAAGGTATTTTAAAATACTGTTATCTATTAATATATTGTAAAATATTAAATGTATAAAGTAGCTTTTTTTTTTTTTTTTTTTTGGCGGAGTCTAGCTCTGTCGCCCAGGCTGGAGTGCAGTGGCGCAATCTCGGCTCACTGGAAGCTCCGCCTCCTGGGTTCACGCCATTCTCAGCCTCCCGAGTAGCTAGGACTACAGGCGCCCACCACCAAGTCCGGCTAATTTTTTGTATTTTTAGTAAAGACGGGGTTTCACCATGTTAGCCAGGATGATCTCGATCTCCTGACCTCGTGATATGCCCACCTCGGCCTCCCAAAGTGCTGGGATTACAGGTGTGAGCCACCGCACCCGGCCTAAAGTAGCTTTAGTAAGTGAAATAGCTACAATAAACCTTCCTTCACATGAAGTGAAAAAATTTTGTTTTAAAACTTTCAATTTGAGGAAGTGAAATACATTTACACTAAGACAGAGTAAGCAAAAGAAAAAGTGTTAGCAATAGCCTGCAGAAAATAAAATGTAACATTCTGTAGCTCCAATTACAGAACTGCTAATAAGAAAGAAATGGCCGGGCGTGGTCTCTCACGCCTGTAATCCCAGCACTTGGGAAGCCGAGGCGGGCAGATCACCTGAGGTCAGGAGTTCGAGACCAGCCTGGCCAACATGGTGAAACCCCACCTCTACTAAAAATACAAAATTAGCTGGGTGTGGTGGCAGGCGCCTGTAATCCCAACTACTCAGGAGGCTGAGGCACGAGAATTGCTTGAACCCAGGAAGCAGAGGTTTCGGTGAGCAGAGATTGCGCCATTGGACTGCTGCCCGGGCAACAAAAGCGAAAGTCTTTGAAAAATAAAAAAAGAAATAAATAAATTAGACACAATAAATATAAATACTTTATAGCTCTTATATTCATGCTTCATGTTATCAGCTTCAATTACAAAAAAAGGAACATAGAGTTTGTAGTAAAAAAGAAAAAATATAAAGCTAACACATTGCATTTATAAATCTATAACATTTCCTTAACTATAAAAGGATACATTTCAAAAACATCAACAATGATAATGCCACCAATAACAGAACATATTAGAATTCAAATATTCTCACATATTTAATAATTTGCCCAACATTAAAACATTAAAGGTCTTTATTAATAGCCCAATAATAACTAATAATTATAGGTAGAAAAAATTTTATAGATAGAAGATAGATGGATAGATAGTTATAAATAGGCATAAACATATTTAACACTTCTAGTACAGATTTCTTTTTTTACTGTATTTTGTCTCTCTGAAGGGAACCATTTAGTAGGAAAACAAAAATGTTTTGAATGAATACATAAATTAATCTGTCTTGATTACTTCATTTTAGAGATCACAGACTTGAGGTGCAAAGAAGTTAAATGACATTCACTGATTTAACTCATGCATGCATACATTTACTGAAAAATTACTTTTGAGCATCTACTGTGTGCCAGGCCCTATGCTAAGAACTGAGAATTCAAGGATAAACCAGAGGCCACGGAGTACCTAGTCTATGATATTTTGAGCCTAGTGAGAAGAGACACACTTTACCTGCACAAGTAAATTACAACTGTGGGTAAGTACCTAAAAGGAGCTATGTGGAGGTGTGCAGAAGAGAAGAAAATGATGTAGTCAGAGAGATCAAGAAACAGTCTGCAAGGTAAGGGCATCTAAGTGGAAGTCTGGAAGTTCCTTTCCTCCTCTGGTCTTCAAGAGTAAGGTCCTGTAGCCCCAGGTAAAGAGCATAGTGTTTGGAATCAGACAGTCCTGGTTTGGATTCTACCTCTACTACTTACTCCTTATGGGATTTAGGGCAAGTTACATAACCTCCTTTAGGCTTAGTTTCCTTTTCTGGAACATGAGAATAAAAATAATTCCCTCTTACTTGTTTATTATAAAGATGAAGTTAGATGTTTAAAAGTAAATACTCAATAAAAGATTTTTCTTTCCTTAAAATTCTTAAGAACAAACAAACAAGTACCTACATGCCGGTACCTACATGTCTTAATTCGCTAGACAGGCATTACTTCCACATCAAGTACAAGAAAGGATTTTACATATCTTATCCACACTTTATGCAAAGAAAGATTTAGGTCTGTTTGTTAGTCTGGAAAGGAGTGAGTACGTACAATTAATTTTGTTTTAAAATAATATCCTCTAAATTTGTTAAGAACCCTTATAAAGAATACTATGTTGAAAATGATCAACATAACTATTTGAGTAATTTTCTAATTATGAATAACTCTTCAACAAAATGTGGAGTTATCTTCAATACCTCAGGAAATGTATCATTTTCCCCTCAAACCTGCTCCTTCTTACCCTATCTCACCAAATGACACTACTTGGGAGTCATCCCTGAGTCTTCCTGGCCACAATCCCCACATCTAATCAGTTATCAAATCTGAAAATAAAAATCTATTAAATATTTCTTAGTTCAGCCCTTCTTGATTTGATTTCAGTCCTTCATTGTTATTGACCTAGAGTAGTCACCATATTACTAGTCTTGTCCCTCTTCAGTTCTGGTTCGATTACCTCACACAGCCTGCTGAGTTATCTAATCAGAAAATGTGATCACAGAATGTGAAGATAAAGTACTCCCGCACACACCTCAAAAGGCATCCTAATCCCTGGAGCCTTTGATTATGTTGCATTGCATGCCAAAGTGATTAAGGCGTTTGATTTTAAGATACAGAAATTACTCTGGGATATCCAAATGGGCCCAGTGTAATCACGTGAGTCCTTAAAAACGGAGGACTATCTCTAACTGAAGTCGGACAGAGATGAAGAGGAGGAAGAGGGATGCAGTAGAAGAAGTCAGAGAGAGAGCAAGTGAGAGAAGGGCAATATGCTGTTCCTGGCTCTGAGATGGAGGAGTTGGAGTGCAAGGACCGAAACAGGCTCTAGGAGCTAAGAGCAGCACCCTGTTGGCAGTCAGGGAGAAAACAAGGCCTCAGTCCTATAACCACAGGGAACTGGAATCTGCCTACAACCTGAATAGGCTTGGGAGCAGATTTTCCCCTAGAGCTCCAGAGAGAAACACAGCCCTGCTGACACGTTTATTTTAGCCCACTGAGACCCACATCAGGCTTCTAACCTGCAGGTGTTGCTTTAAGTGGTGGTAATTTGTTATGACAACAATAGAAAGCTAACACAGAAGTCCTCACAGCTCAAAATTAACCACTGGCCCCAGTCACTCTGGGCTAAAATCTGAACTCCTTAGCACAGTGTAAAACTCTTATCATTCTCTGTTCCCAACTTACTCATCTATCTTGCTCTCTGATGTCACCTCCCTCCTACTCCTCTCCTTTCCATTCTCTTTATAACCCAATTCTCAGAATGTGTAGTATTCTCTCACCTGAATGTCAACCTGGCCGATTTTAGTTCATTATTCATGCCTTCATCCAAAAGATACCTTCCCTGTAAAGACTTCATTAACTCTCCCAGACAATTTTTCTTTCATTTACTCCATAAATATTGATTGAGCACCTACTATGTGCCAGGTTCTCTTCTAGGTGCTGTGACAAGACAGTAAAAGTCCAACCTCTCAGGGAGCTTCCATTCCAGTCTGGGGGTGGGAAGGTGAGGGGAGAATAGTGACATTAAATAAATAAGCAGTTAATATATATAATTAGGATCATTTTGCATTGTGATAAGTGCTGTGAAGGAATGAACAGGGTAACATGATAGAGAGTTCTGATGCAGGAGAAGCTACTTTAGGTAGGGTGGTCAGAAAAAGCTTTGAAAGCAGATCTGTAGGATGGGAATGAGCTGGCCACATAGACAAGCTGTGGAAGGGGACGTCCATTGGAGGAATCTCCATGAAAGGGTCCTGGAGCTTAGAATGCTCCAAGTCAAGAAAAGATGTTGGAATAGCAGGAGAGCAGCTCTGCAGAGGGGACTTGTAGACCAAGCTGAGCCATACGGGCAGTGGCCAGATGGTGCAGGGCTTTGCAGGCTGTGGAAAAAAGTTAGAATTTTATGCTAAATTCTAAAAGAAGGCTGTGAGCAAGATGGGAAGATGACTTGATTGGCATGGAAGAGTCTCACTCTAGCTGCTCTGTGGAAAGTGGACTATAGAAGAAATAGCACAGGAGCAGGAAGGATTGCGAGGTTACTCCAGCAGTTCAGAACGAGAAGGCAGAGGCGGGCTGAGAGTGGTAGCAGCCAAGATGAAGCCAAGCAGACAAACTGGAAGTGAAACCAAGAACATTTCGTGATGAATACAAGATTGGCCAGGAGATAAAACCCATTAGATATTCCTCAGTTTCAGCTCTTTTTCTTGATTTCTTGATTCCTTCCTTTCCTCGGAGCTGACTGTGAGGTTTTAGCTCAAGCTACTGGGTGGATGGTGCCATTTATCAAGTGAGGGAAGTCAGAGGGAGGAGCAGGTTTAGGGTGAAAAATCAAGAGCTCTGTTTATATTGTATTAAGTTTATGCCTGTTAGACATCAGTGAGAAAGTGTCACAGTTTTCTGTATGTGTCTGGAGTAGGAGAGGGGTTGTATTAGTCAGGGTTCTCTAGAGGGACAGAACTAATAGGATAGATGTATATATAAAGGGGAGTTTATTAAGGAGTATTGATTCACATGATCACCAGGTGAGGTCCCACAATAGACCATCTGCAAGCTGAGGATCCAGGAAGCAAGTCTGAGTCCCAAAGTTGGAGAACTTGGGAGTCTGATGTTCGAGGGCAGGAAGCATCCAGCATGGGAGAAAGATGTAAGCTCAGAGGTTAAGCCAGTCTAATCTTTGCATGTTCTTCTGCCTGCTTTTATTTTGGCCTCACTGGCAACTGATTAGATTGTGCCCACCCAGATTGAGGGTAGATCTGCCTTCCCCAATCCACTGACTCAGTTAATCTTTGGCAACACCCTCACAGACACACTCAGGATCAATACTTTGCATCTTTCAATCCAATCAAGTTGACACTCCATATTAACCATCACAAGTCCACCCTTCATCAACCTGAACCCATACACAACTCCTGAGATCATACATAATCTTCAAATGAGGACAATAACAAGGTCATAATTATACTTAGCATAATACAACTATCCTTTGTATAACCAGAAATGCACCAATCCCCAACCCAAATACTATTACATAAAGTTAACAATACTTAAATGCTGATATGAAGTCTGTAAATCTTATGTCACATGATAAAGGAAAAAGGAAATAAAATGAAGATAATTTCTTAGTACAAGTGTATACATGCACAGTCATGTTCTTAACAAAATAGGGAGGAAATACTCATCACAATTATAGTCCTCGATTCTGCAACTGGTCACATGGTCATAGCTGGTATTGATGACTACCTTCTTCTACTATCCATTCTGTATTCCCTTTGCCTTCAGCAAGCACCTCAGCAGGTTGTGATTTTTTTGCTGGTGGAGTGACTCAAATCTTCATTCCTGAAGGGTCTAAGTCATTTGTAGTCCTGCCCGGATTGGGCTGCTGTAGTTTCCCACTGACCTTAATCACAGGGCATGGTAATACTAAGATGCCCTGATGGATCTCCTGTATTCCATGCATCCTCTTTCTTACCTCCATTGTAGTAGACTGGTTTCATCTTGATAGTCCGGGTCAATCACCCCAGCCTGTAACTCCCTTCTTAGCCTGCTGACTTAAAGGTAGGAGGAGGCCAAAGTTGCCAGGTGCCAATCTTAACTTTCAGTTTAATGGAATCATTGTGTGTCCTGGTGGCAGCTTTCCTCCCCCGGAACTAAGACCTCTAGGCCAGCAGAACGTAATGTCGTGGAACAGGAAGCAAAAATTTTGCTAGTAGGTCACTAGGGGTGATGGTGAGTGGTGCCACTTCCACTTCCATCCCTTGACTCCTGGACCTGTAAATCCTGGCTATGGGAGAAACCGTACCATATATTGGACGCTGATTCAGAGCATACACGGCCTTCTGGAGAACTTTGCAACAGCCCTGCAAAGTATTGTCACCTAGTTGGCATTGTAATTGTGACTTCAAAAGGCCATTCCACCCCTCTATCAACCCAGCTGCTTCAGGATAATGGGGAACATGGTAAGACCAGTGAATTTCATGAGCATGAGCCCACTGCCACACTTCTTTAGCCGTAAAGTGAGTGCCTTGGTCAGAGGCAATGCTATGTGGAATAGGGGTCAAGGTTAGAAATGTGAAACCTCATCAGCACATAAATGGTATTAGACCTAGATGCTCTTTTTAAGTTTTTTTTTTGTTTTGTTTTGTTTTTAAGATGAGTCTTGCTTTGTTGTCCATGCTGGAGTGCAATGGTGCAGTCTCAGCTCACTGCAACCTCTGCCTCCTGTGTTCAAGTGATTCTCCTGCCTCAGCCTCCCCAGTAACTGGGATTACGGGTGCGTGCCAGCACACTCAGCTAATTTTTGTATTTTTAGTAGTTATGGGATTTCACCATTTTGTCCAGGCTGGTCTCAAACTCCTGTCCTCAGATGATCCACCTGCCTTGGCCTTGCAAAGTGCTGGGATTACAGGCGTGAGCCACCACGCCGGCCTCTTTTCGTGTTCTAACTGTACTTTGTAGAGACCTTCAATTCAGTATTATCATGCTGTCTCATAATTGAACCTTGCATGACTAACTTCCCACTAGATTTGTAATCCTTTGAGGCAAGAATTGTGTTGTGTATGTATCCTCCCTGATTTATACCCAGTGTCTATTATATGGTAATGCTCAGTAAATAATTGTTGAAAAATAATGACAATGGCAGCCAGCATATGTTCAGAAGTTCCAGTGTATTAGATTGTGAAGTATGATCCTATTTCTAATGATATATATGTGCGTGTGTGTATATGTACATATGCACACGCACATATATACTTACATATATACATATAAAAAGGTCTGGAAGGCACACACCAACTCTCATCAGTGGTTGCCCCTGGGGAGTAGGAGCAGTAGGATGAGAGAGGTTCACTTTGTACTTTCTATTGTTTAAATTTTTTCAGAGAGCAGTTCATCTTTTTTTTGTACAACATTTATAATTTTTAAACCAATGAAAATAAATAAAAGGAAATAAAAAACAAAACCGAAGCATTCTTTCCTTGTCAAAGGAGGAGAACTTTGATACTCCACTTCGTGTAACAAAGGAACACGGAAAGCAGAAACAGATGTCTCTCATTCAAGCATAGAGAAGGAAGTGAAAATAGGAGAACAGTTTAAGAAGTTTTAAAACAAGTCATCTCTTAGAATCTAATCTACACAAGTATATATGGCTGCCACTGGTTTTTTAAAAAATAATGTTATAAACGTAAAGAAACAAATAACTTGTTCATTTAACCACTATGAACAAAAAATACATTTGATAGCTATGAACATTTTGCCCAATAGAAAGTGTCCAAGAAAAGATAAAGGAAGCAAAATAATGGACAGCATTTCTCAGATAGATCAATATTTTATGTGATTAAAATGAGAAACCTTTGAGAGTGAACAACATAAAATTGCCAATTTTCTAAGTCAAAAATACGGGAAAGTCAGTAGTTTTATGTGGTTCAACCAAATATATAGGAGAGTTTCTACATTGTATAAGCCTTTGAGAAAATAGCTAAAGTAAAAAAAAAAAAAAAAAAGCTCAAGTTTTGTTTGTTATTACTGTTTTACATCCCACAAAGCTTTATGCGATGAATCTGAGACCCCCCACTTTATTTTTCAGACAGGGAAACTCATTTTTTTCTTAATAAATTACAAGTATAAAGGTTAGTATTTCATAGGGTCATCTAGATATTCTTTGTGCCTAATTAGTGTTCAAAGCAGGAAAGAAGAAAACAACTCAAAAATTTATCTTTCATGAAATATTGGTGTTCAAACAGTGAGGAGACAAAATTTAGAGAAAGCTTTTCTACTGACAGCTAAATTTGAAATAATCTCTAGAGAAAGGGAAATCATCACAATGCAGATTGTTCCAATTTTTTAAAAGCAAAGGAAAACAAAGACTTACTTAGCTGTGCACAAATGGATTAAGTCTCAACAGCATAACCTATAGGTAACTAGTTCAGAATGAAAAATATGAAACAATAATGAAATAAAATAAAAGTAGAGAAAAGAATTTTTCCATAAATTAGGATCCTTAATTTGTTCCTCAAAATATGCAGCAATTCCACTTAGAAACTCATTGTAAAATAGTTTTACCCTCAAAAAAGAGAAAAACTTCAAAAACAGATTAGTTTGTTTAATTAAAGCTAAGTAACTCCATGTATAAGAAATTTCTATATCTCGAAGCACAAATTCACAACTGTTGTTCCTGTCATATCAGAATAATCTCATCACCAAAGACTCCATCCTATCTTAATAGAAGATATTTTTAATTGCGAATAATAGATACATACTCAAAATAGCTAAAACAATAGGCAAAGAAAAAGAGAAAGAATGAAAGGGAGAAGGAATGAAGAAAGGAGGGAGGAAGGAAGAGAAAAGGCAGAGGGAGGTTTTCTAACACTATAAGGCTATCCCAGGAAGCTGGTGAGTCAAATGCACCCTTGAACTTCATGATGAATGGGAACCTAGAAAGACCTCAAAGCCATGTGCTCTACCCACTTCTTTCTCTGCAGGAGAACATGCTCTGTCATCTCTTTCTTTGCACATTCATTCTTTTCTTTCTACAGACCACTTTTCTCTGTTTTTTCATAAGCATGGCAAGAGATTATTACCTGACTTTAGGTGCTAAGTAATACTGATTAGCATTCACATCTCTGAAAGCAAAATTCCAAATTCCTAGCAAGAACTAATCCAATTAGGCTAGCTTGATGTATTATTCCTCATTCAGTCAATGTGGATGAAATCCCATAGACTAAAATATGTCTGCTTCCGTCAGTGGGAGGGTAAGATATAGATGTGTTTGGGCGAAGGAGGGAGTTGTGGACTGGTGAAACACTCTCTAAACTCCCTAATACACACCCTGATCCTAACATTCTGTCTGCACTTCCAGGCTGACAATAGTCACATCTACAAAATATTCTAAAATAAGTGTAAAATAAGTGTATTAAATAACCTTTAATCTGGTCCATATTTGTAATATCTGTATTACTTGTTCATATTACAAATATACTCATCAAAAAAGTTAGTATTGAAAATTAGGAATGCTGTAAATTTTATAACAAATTAATCTGATTTTTTTTTTTTCTTTCAGACAGGGTCTCACTCTGTCACACCTCAGCCTCCCAAGTAGCTGGGACTACAATCACATGTCCCCACACCCAGCTAATTTTTGTGCATTTTGTAGAGAGAGGGTTTTTCCATGTTTGCCCTTGTTGGTCTTGAACTACTGGGCTCAAGTGATCCTCCTGCCTCAGCCTCCCAAAGTGCTGGGACTACACTCCCAAAGTGCTGGGACTACAGGTGTGAGCCACCACGCCCAGCCTGAATTTTTTGGTTTTATGACAAATCAATGTGGTAGGCTAAATAATGGCTCCCAAAGATATCCACATCTTAATCCACCAAACCTGTGAATGCTGCCTTATATGGAACTTTGCAGATGTGACCAAATTAAGGACCTGGGGATGGGATGATTATCCTGGATTATCTGTGTAGCACCTAAATGTCATAATCATAAGTGTTCTTACAGGAAGGAGAGAGCAAGAGATTATACTACACAGAGGAGCAGGCCATGTGATGCTGGCAGCAGCAATTGGAGTGATCCACCTGGGAAAGGAGGAAGGGGTCACAAGCCAAGGAACGTGGGAGCCACTCGAAGCTAAAAACGTCAAGGAAACAGATTTTCTTGGAGGCTCCAGAAGGAATCAGCACTGCCAATACCTTGATTTAGGTCCAGCGAAACTGATTTTGGACTTCTGACCTCAAGAATTATAAGAGAGGCCCAGGCAGGTGGATCACTTGAGGTCAGGAGTTCGAGACCATCCTGGCCAATATGGTGAAACCCCGTTTCAACCAAAAATTAACCGGGCATGGTGGCAAGTACCTGTAATCTCTGCTACTCAGGAGGCTGAGGCACGAGAATCACTTGAACCCAGGAGGCAGAAGATGCAGTGAGCCAAGATTGTGCCACTGCACTCCAGCCTGGGTGACAGAGCAAGACTCCGTTTTTTTATTTTTTTTAAAGACAAAAATGGATACTGATGCAGTTTCCTTTCCTTTAATACAGGATAGCTTTTCTTTTGCGAAAATTTAATGTTATGTCCTTTATAACCATTAGTTGTGTGCAGGCTTTACAATACATTTTGTTGTCTAATCTCTTGATGATAACACTCATTCATTGATGTATTTAAAAAATGCATACTAAACACTTACTCTGTGTTAAACATTCAATTAACAAATATTTATGGAATATCAAGTGTGTGGTGCGTTTCATGTTGGGACACTATGGATGAATGGCAGGCATGGTCCATTTCCTCATGGAGCCTATAGTCTAGCAGGGAAGAAAGACAGTTAAACCAATGACTATCATAAAGTATAAGGCATGTTACGATTTTAAGTAGTACAGGATATTATGAACATGTATAGTGGGCAACTCACTTAGCTTGGACAGGAAGGGAAGGCCTCTCAAGAGAAATCATAATTGAGTTGAGATCTGATTTGAGACCTAAGAATACAGGGATGAAATGTGTCCAGAATTGGTGGGTTCTTGGTCTTGCTGACTTCAAGAATGAAGCTGTGGACCATCCTGGTGAGTGTTACAGCTCTTAAAGACAGCGCGTCCAGAGTTGTTCCTTCTGATGTTCGGACGTGCTTGGAGTTTCTTCCTTCTGGTGGGTTCGTGGTCTTGCTGGCTTCAGGAGTGAAGCTGCAGACCTTCACGGTGAGTGTTACAGCTCATGAAGGCAACGTGGACCCAAAGAGTGAGCAGCAGCAAGATTTATTGTAAAGAGTGAAATAACAAGGCTTTCGGCCGGGCGCGGTGGCTCAAGCCTGTAATCCCAGCACTTTGGGAGGCCGAGACGGGCGGATCACGAGGTCAGGGGATCGAGACCATCCTGGCTAACACGGTGAAACCCCGTCTCTACTAAAAAAAATACAAAAAACTAGCCGGGCATGGTGGCGGGCGCCTGTAGTCCCAGCTACTCGGGAGGCTGAGGCAGGAGAATGGCGTGAACCCGGGAGGCGGAGCTTGCAGTGAGCTGAGATCCGGCCATTGCACTCCAGCCTGGGTGACAGAGCAAGACTCCGTCTCAAAAAAAAAAAAACCAAAAAAAAACAAGGCTTTCACAGTGGGGAAGGGGGCCGGGTTGCCTCTGGCTGGCTCTGGCAGCTTGCTTTTATTCCTTTATCTGACCCCACCCACATCCTGCTGATTGGTCCATTTTACAGAGTGCTGATTGGTGCATTTACAATCCTCTAGCTGGACACAGAGTAATGGAAAAGTTCTCCAAGTCCCCACTAAGTTAGCTAGATACAGAGTACTGATTGGTGTATTTACAAACCTTGAGCTAGACACAGAGTACCGATTGGTGCATCCACAATTCCTTAGCCAGACATAAAAGTTCTTCAAGTCCCCAGGAGCCCGGCTGGCTTCACCCAGTGGATCCCGCACCAGGGCTGCAGGCAGAGCTGCCTGCCAGTCCCACACCATGGGCCCACACTCCTCAGCCCTTGGGCGGTCCATGGGACAGACCCCGCGGGGCAGGGGGCAGCCGCTTATCAGGGAGGCTTGGGCCGCACAGGAGCCCCCTGCAGGGGCGGGAGGTGGGGGGAAGGCTCAGGTATGGCAGGCTGCAGGTCTCTGAGCCCTGCCCCGCAGGGAGGCAGCTGAGGCCCGGTGAGAATTCGAGCACAGCTCCCGCAGGCCGGCACTGCTGGGGGACCTGGTGCACCCTCTGCAGCTGCTGGCCCAGGTGCTAAGCCCCTCACTGCCAGGGTGGCAGCGCCACCCGGCCACTCTGAGTGCAGGGCCCACTGAGCCCATGCCCACCCGGAACTTGCGCTGGCCCGCCAGCACTGCGTGCAACCCTGGTTCCCGCGGGCGCCACTGCTTCCACACCTCCCTGCAAGCAGAGGGAGCCGGCTCCGGCCTCGGCCAGCCCAGAGAGGGGCTCCCACAGTGCCATGGTGGGAGGATGGGCTCCTCGAGCGCTGCAGGAGTGGATGCCAAGGCCTAGGAGGCACTGAGAGTGAGGGCTGCTAGCATGTTGTCACCTCTCAAAATGACAGCCCCTGTCCTCAGGAAGCTTACAGTTGAGTAGGAATCTAAGCTCTATAAACTAACACCCTCAACACTACATGATAAAAACTACAAAGGTGGAGTATACAAGGCACAGTACGGAAGAAAAAGGCCCTGATCATATCTGTGTTGGGGTGGGGTATCAGAAAAGATCTGATTTTCGAATGGCATCTCAAAGGAAGTGCGACCCTTAGGTGGTCAAGGGCGTGAAGGCATGTCTGAGGCTGAGGGTGCACTGTGGCACTGCAGAGCATGTTGTTGAGCTGTGCTATCTAATATGCAGGCATTCACCATATGTAGCTATTGATCCATGAAAATGTTCACACATACACAAGTTGAAAGAATATTTTGGTGAATACTCATACACTGCTTTCCAGATCTTACTATTAATATTTCTATGCTTTTTTAAATATTTATCTGTCCAAATTTTCAAATATTAAAAAGAAAGAAAAAAATTATGTGCTATTAAGGATACTTTTAGGCTATCATAAATTATCACGTTCTTGTGGCTATTTTCAAAGTTGAACTTCCACTAGAATTAGAGGTTATATGAATATAAAATTTTTATAAGACCTCAAATAAGTTAAGGGTTTAAAATAAATAAAAGAAAATACTATTATGGAAAAATATAATCCATTGGCTACAAAATGCCTTAATCTATCAAGAAGGTATTTTTGTTTGTTTTATTTTAGTTGTGGCAACTGTAAAAGGGTTTATGCTGATTAGGAATACGGTACTAGGTTTGTGATTTAGTTGGCAGTCTAAATTCCTCCATTCAACTGATAACTGGATTTCCAGTTTCTAGATTTTTATGAAGGTTATGCTGTCAAGCAGTCTTGGGATTTTTAAAGTTTTATACACTCCTTATGGTAATTTAAGTATGCTAGTAAGAATCTGCTATGAATACTTAATTATAAATATGATGAAAATGAAAAGATATGCTGAGCAATAATCTTACTCATAAATGAGTGCTTTGCTAATGCATATTCCAGGTGAGAAGGATTTAGAAAAAGTGGAATTTCTGGGAATGTATGAGATCTAATTTGAAACCATGTCTTAGTTCAGTTGTTCCAAACTTTGGTGCTCATGACTTATCTACAGAGCTTATCAATGTGGATCTGGATTGATTCCCAAAATTCTAATCAGCAGGCCTAGGGTGGGGCTCCAGAATCTACCAAAGGATGAAGACAGGGCAAGAGCACACTTTTAGAGATGCAACTGAGCAAGTCCCCATTCTTTATTTTATTTTTATTTTTTGAAACAGAGTCTTGCTTTGTTGCTCAGGCTGGAGTGCAGTGGAGTGATCTCGGCTCACTGCAAACCTCTGCCTCCCAGGTTCAAGCGATTCTCCTGCCTCAGCCTCCCCAAGTCCTCATTCTGAGTACATATTAGTTTATCTGTCTGGTCATTTGTGCAAGATATTAGCGATCTTTTATTGAGGACTTATCATATGTTAATATTAGTATTATGGGGACAGGTTATTTGAACTAATCCTCTTGCTAAAAACAACGAAGAATTGCTGGACAAAAATATATTTAAAATATCTTCTTAAAAGCATCTTACCTTTAGGTAATAAATTATCAGGCCAAAATCTAAGTGAAGGCAGGAATCCTGAGGGTAGCTGAGAACCAAAGCTACTTTTGCCCTGAGGTTGTTTGCTGAAAGGAGGAAAATTGTAGCGCACAGTTTTCATAGTTTTGGCTTACGGGACACCCATAATAGGAAACCCTCTCTGAAGAAAACTGAGACTTTATAAAGGCCTAGACCTCAGGATAGAATAATTCAGAACGAAGTCCCCTCCCCCACCAACCCTCATCCCCAAAGTAAATAAGGAAAACTCCCTTGGTTCTGGTGCTAAGAAGGAAGAGACGACCACTCTATGAGAAGTTCAACCACAACTGGTATTTGTGCTGGTTTTCAGCCCAAATCTATCTTACCTGGTGATATGGTTTGGCTGTGCCCACACTCAGATCTCAACTTGAATTGTATCTCCCAGAATTCCCATGTGTTGTGGGAGGGACCCAGGGGGAGGTTAATTGAATCATGTGGGCCAGTCTTTCCCATGCTATTCTCATGATAGTGAATAAGTCTCACGGGATCTGATGGGTTTATCAGGGGTTTCTGTTTTTGCCTCTTCCTCATTTTTCTCTTGCTGCCACCATATAAGAAGTGCCTTTCGCCTCTCACCATGATTCTGAGGCCTCCCCAGCCATGTGGAACTATAAGTCCAGTTAAACCTCTTTTTGTTTCCAGTTTCAGGTATGTCTTTGTCAGCAGTGTGAAAACAAACTAATACACCTGGGTGGTACCAGAAATCTCAAGGCATGAATTTAGTTTAGAATAGTACTGGACTAGCACATCCTTTAGTTACCTGGCAAAGACCACATTAAGTCCTTTCTAGTGGACTATCACTTCATCCTAGGCCTCAAAAAATGTCCTATAAATAATTTTCCAAGGAAAATGAGTGTGATAGATTGCAACAATGGCCCCAAGTCTTTACTCCTCTTCAGAGCCATGCCTTTTACTATATAACTTTGCAGTGCACTCCTACTCCTCCCCTTGACATTGGCCTTAATCGTGTGATTTGCCTTTGCAAAGGGAGTTTTTTAGATAAGACACAAGCAGAGGCTTGAAATGGGCTCCTTAGAATTTGCTTTTTGCACCTTTGCCAAAGCCATGAGAATATGCCCGGGCAATCTTGCCACCAGGTCTGAAAAAAATTAAGGTAGACCCAAATGGATCTTTGTAACTGGACAAAAAAGACTTCTGAATCTTAAGGGGTATTTGTCCCACAGTTAACTTAACGTGTTCAAAGTAATAATGATTAAGTCTAAAGACAGAGGCATGTCTCAAGAAAACACTATAGTTGTGTTTTTTTGGTAAGTGGAGGGATTTGGAATTGAAAACACAAAAAACCCACAGAGTTTTTGAGAGAGTTGTATTGACAGAATCACTGTTGGCTTGGACTGAAGCTGTTCAAAATGATGAGGGCAGGGAAAGGCTTATGGGCTCTCAACTTTCTTTGGGAAAGAAGTAGGGTGAGAAAGTTGCCCAAAGCTATTTTCCAAAGCTCTCCATAGAAATGGCCAAGGAGAATGAAGGAAAAGGAGAGACATCTCAGAAGGAGAGCCAAGAAGCATGGAAACTCGAGGGACCCAGGAAGCCAAACCAGGGCCTAATCAAGGAGCACTCTCCACTCCAGAGTATAGGACATTTGCCTAGCAGGGTTTCAGAATTATTATGGACCAGGGACTGTTGTATACCTCCTGTTCTTTCCCATTTTTTGAATAGGAGTCTTTGTTGTAGTTACCCTGTACCTGTTCAGCAATTGTTGGGTGGGTAAGGGACAGATAACGTTGTTAGCTCATGGGACTCCAGATTCAGAGGAGCTGCATCTGATCTGAATCTGATGTAGATCATAAGATCTTGGACTTTGAGCCTGTGGCTGTGACTGGATAAGACTTTTTTTTTTTTTTTGAGACAGAGTCTCACTATGGTGCAATCTTGGCTCACTGAAACTTCCACCTCCCGGGTTCAAGTGATTTTCCTGACTCAGCCTCCTGAGTGGCTAGGATTACAGGCACGGACCACCACGCCTGGCTAATTTTTGTATCTTTAGTAGAGACAGGGTTTCACCATGTTGGCCAGGCTGGTCTCGAACTCCTGACCTCAGGTGATCCACCCGCCTCAGCCTCCCAAAGTGCTGGGACTACAGGCGCGAGCCACCGGGCCTGGATAAGACTTTAAGGGGAGTGGAATGGGTGTGAACATATTTTTCACTGAGAGGAACATGAATAATTTTGATTATGAGGGAAGCCTCTGGCAGACTGAGGAAATAGTCCTAATTTTTTTTACTTCTCCCTGTATCCATACTCTTTGCCAAGTAATTTTATGATGCCTTCCCACCATAAGAAGAGAGAACTGCCTCATTCATCAAAAGAAGTCTCACCATGAGATGTACTTTGGCCAACATCCTGGCCAGATGTACTTTGGCCAGCATGTTGGCAGACATGAAAAAAGCAGAGGCTTAAAATGGACTTGCTTTCTTGTGCCTCAGCCATTATTGTGAGAAAATGCCCAGACTCACCTAATAGTCCCGTGAATGAGATTATGACAAACAAATGGAGCAGAGTCCCACGCAGCCAGGTGAGTGTATTTCAGCACACATCCTGTTGACTCCCAAAGTGTGAATGAGCCTTGCTGCAGTCAGTGGAGCCACCTAGCTGATCTGCAGTTGACGCCAGATGTGTGAACAACTAATGCTTATTGTAATTTTGGTTCTCCTCTGTAGAAACCACCCCCTTTATTTTAACACAGATGTTTTTTCAAGTTGTTAAATGTGAAGTAAGTTTCTTTTAAAACACTACTCTCCGAACATGGGAGGCCTCCTAAGTACCTAAAGCTCTGTGTCCCATACAGGAACAGAAAACCTCCTCCCATGTTGGGCAATACCCAGAGTGATAGAAGATATTTGACATCAAGAGACTATGATATGGTGTGAAAGACATTAAAATCTGCAAAGAAACCCACACTGTAAACAAGTGGTTTTTAATGTGAAAGACAATCAGGTTCAGTGTCTTGACTGAAACCTTTGAGAAGTAAGTCAAATATTTCATTGTTCCCTGACTCTTTCCCAAAATAGCACTGACTTTTAACTTTTTTAGTCTCTCTCTATTGCCCAGGCTGGCGTGCAGTGGCACAATCTCAGTCAGTGCAACCTCCACCTCCTGGGTTCAAGCAATTCTCCTCCCTCAGCCTCCCAAGTAGCTGGGATTACAGGCACCTGTCACCATGCCTGGCTAATTTTTGTATTTTTAGTAGAGATGGGGTTTCACCATGTTGGCCAGGCTGGTCTCGAACTCCTGACCTCAAGTGATCTGTCTGCCTCGGCCTCCCAAAGTGCTGGGATTACAGGTGTGAGCCACAGCACCCAGCCTGATCTTTTTTTTTTGTCTTGAAAAACATACATAACAGAGATTATTACTGTCTCCGTGATGCATTTCCTCTTTTTCTCTGTTGGTAATAGAATCCCTGTGAGTTTTAGCAAGGCACATAGACACCCAGCTAGCAGCTACATTTCTCAGCCTCTTTTGCAGCTAAGTATGTGGCCCTGTGATTAATCTCTCACCAATGAAATCTGAATGGCAATGATATGTGTGATGTCTATACCACCACCTTGAAAAAAAAAATAGGCTTCCCTCTACTTCCTTTCTTCCGCTTTCTCATACACTGGATGCAAATGTGGTGTTAAATCAATTTCAACCATGCTGTCAAGAGCAACACCCCAGGGCAGCGCTTCTCAAACTTTAATGTGCACAAGAACCACCTGGGGATCTGCTAAAATGCAGATTCTGATTCAGTAGGTCTGGAGCTGATGGAGATTCTGCATTTCTAACAAGCTCCCAGGTATTGCTCATGTTGCTATTCTGAACATTGCACTTTGAAGTCTTAGGGGACAGTTGATCAGCAAGATTGAAGAAATCTGAGTTCCTGGAGGACTTTGAGGTGCAGAGCTCCGCATTCACTTCAGTCTGCCCCTTTACCCCCATTATATTTGAATCACAATATTTTATGCTCTCTTTGCTAGCAGCTTGGCATGTGCCCCAACTAACACATCATATAAGCAGAATGGGGGTGCATGGCCAACCTGGAGACTTATAGAGTAGGAACTTGCCAGGGGGTCTCCAGCCTAATCCGGAGTTAAGGATACCTGACATTTTGTTCCCCACTCCTCCTTTTGTTGGCAAAGATGATAGTTTAACGGCTCCAGCAAGAAAGACCACCAGTGTAACTCCCTGGTTCTTATTTCCTTGTTTAATGTATTGCCTAGTTGCCTGCTGATTAAAAAATATCTCACAGAGATATTTCCATAGGCTCAGAATATATCAGTGAGTGAATACCAGAATTTTGATAGTTGTATAAATTGGCATTCTGCTTTATATACCAGTCTTTTGAATTCAGATGTGTCTGTCCCCTAGACACTGTTTGCTTCTGGGTGTTCTGGCAAGAATGAAGTTTCTCAGTCTGCAGAGCTAAAAACCACACCCTGGTCTGTAATGTCCTCCATAACATATTGCTGTGCTTGGAAGTCTTGCCTGGAGGTCAGCCAGCCAGGCCAACAACCCATTACTTCTGAACAACTATAGGACATTTCTCTCCCAACTCAGCACATTCAACAGAAGCATTTAATGTTTTCCACAGAACCCTTATAAACCAGAAGCAGGTCAGGTATGCTATCACTGAAAAGAGCATTACCCTAGGAGTCCGAGGGGTGGGTTTAAATTCCGCCTCTGCTACTTGATAGCTTGATAGTTGTGTGCTGTTTAGACAATTTCATCATCTGTAAAATATGGTTGATAATATTTAACTCATGATCATGAAGATTAAATGGAATAACATATATGAACGTATCTGACATTTAATAATAAATGTTAGTTTTTTTCCTTGCTTCTGCTACCTTACCTTATTTTATTTATATATATATATTTTTGAGACAGAGTTTTGCTCTTCTCACCCAGGCTGGAGGGCAATGGTGCGATCTCAGCTCACTGCAACCTACACTTTTGGGTTCAAGTGATTCTCCTACCTCAGCCTCCCAAGTAGCTGAAACTATAGGCAGCTGTCACCATGCCTGGCTAATTTTTGTATTGTTAGTAGAGACGGGGTTTCACCATGTTGGCCAGGCTGGTCTTGAACTCCTGACCTCAGGTGATCCACCCACCTCAGCCTCCCAAAGTGCTGGAATTACAGGCATAAGCCACCACACCCGGCCTCTACTTTATAATAATACAGACACATTTTAGAAATTTCCTCCCTCATCCTATCAGGTTTGTGTCTGAGGGGTTGGTGGTCAGAATGTTGCTGATGATAATCACAGTAAAGACAGCAGTGGTACAGAAAAATCAGTGCCAGCTTTTGTCAAGAACATTTGGTTTTCTACATTCCTCCCATACTCCTAAGGAAAGAGAAAAGGAAACTGCACAGAAGATTGAGAAGCAGAGGTCACAGAAGTATGAGGAAAAGCAGCAGAGAGCAATATCCCAGAGGACAAAGAAGAAAGAATTTCAGAGAGAGAGAGAGTGTGATGGAAATCCTGTAGAAGGTCAAATCAGCTCAAATATTGGAGAGAAATCAACTAAAATAAAGATTGAGAACTGTCCATTGGAGTTAGTAACATGGAAGCCATTGATGGCATTAGCAAGAGTGTTTTGGTGGAATTGGGTGGGAAACCAGTGTGAAGAGAGAGTGGGAGAAAAGAAAGTAGAAAAGAAAGTAAACCTGAAGAGTTTGGACAAGTGTTCTCAAGTGTGGCTATGAAGAGAAGGGAAGAGGTAGGTCTGTAGGTATAGGAGGACACTGAATTGAGAAAACTCATTTGCTTAAATACGAGGGCACAATACAAGTTAAAATACTGGATAAGGAGGCGACAACAGAGAAGACAGAGAATAATGGAGAAAGGCAAGTTCTTGAGGAGGCAGAAGAGGCTAGGACCAGGGCTGAAGCGGAAAGACAAGCCTTAGAAGCAGGGACACCTCCTTCACTGCAGCAGGAAAAGGCAGGGTGCACACACATGTCCATTGGTAGATTTGGAGCCAGAGCCTGTAATCCCAGCTCTTTGGGAGGCCGAGACGGGTGGATCACGAGGTCAGGAGATCAAGACCATCCTGGCTAACACGGTGAAACCCCGTCTCTACTAAAAAATACAAAAAACTAGCCAGGGGATGTGGCGGGCACCTGTAGTCCCAGCTACTCAGGAGGCTGAGGCAGGAGAATGGCGTGAACCCGGGAGGCGGAGCTTGCAGTGAACTGAGATCCGGCCACTGCACTCCAGCCTGGGAGACAAAGCGAGACTCCCTCTCAAAAAAAAAAAACAACTGGTTTTGGAGTCATATGTATTTTTCTTTTCCATCTCAAAAAAAAAAAAAAAAAAAAAGATTTGGAGCCAGAAAGTTAAGGGAACAATTCTTGAATGGTTTCCATTTTCTTTGTGAAATAGAAATTTAGTTTGTTTTCTGAGAGTAAAGAGGAAAGAGAAAGATGGCTAGATAGTGGAGGGAAGTGAAGAAAATCAGAAGAAAAAAAAAAAAAAGCATCTGGAGCAGGAAGAGAAAACTGGCCAGAGCAGCGTAAAAGACTGCAGAGCAGCACAGAGGGCCCAGCTGAAGCTGAAGGGATTTCTATTGGTGTTGATATGTCAGTGTATTAGTCCATTCTCATCCTGCTATAAAGACAGACTCGAGACTGTGTTATTTATAAAGGAAAGAGGTTTAATTTTAATTGACTCACAGTTCCACAGGGCTGGGGAGGTCTCAGGAAACTTACAATCACAGTGGAAGGGGAAGAGACACGTCTTACATGGTGGCAGGCAAGAGTGTGTGAGAGCACAGGAAAAACTACTATTTATGAAACCACCAGGTCTCACAAGAATTCACTCGCTATCGTGATAACAGAATGGAGGAACTGCCCCCATAATCCAATTATTTCCCACCAGCTGTCTCCCTAAACACCTGAGGATTACAATTCAAGATGAGATTTGGGTGCGGGACACAAAGCCTAACCACATCATTAGGGCTCTGCTTTCCTTGGCTCTGTAGACTAAATAGCTGGGCCTTCCCATTGTGTTGCATGAAGATGTGCTGGTAAATACTTCACAACTGGCCTTAGGCAGTGTGATGGGAGGAAGCCTGATTTGTTTGAGACAGGGTGTCATTCTGTCACCTATACTGGAGTGCAGTGACAAGATCACAGCTTACTGCAGCGTGACCTCCATAGACTCAGATGATCCTCCCACCTTCAGCCTTTCAAGCAGCTGGGACTACAGGCATGCGCCACCATACCCAGCTAATTTTTTGCATTTTTTTTTTTGTAGAGACGGTTTTGCCACGTTGCCCAGGCTAGTCTTGAAATCCTGGGCCCAAGCCATCTGCTCACCTTGGCCTCCCAAAGTGCTGGGATTACAGGCGTGAGCCACTGTGCCAGGCCAGAACCCTGATTTGCAGCAGTGGTGTAAACCATGACAGATTTCAAGCTACCGATATGATGCCACTGAACTCAGGCTGGGAAAGAGATGCCCATACTATTATATACCATTTCCATCACCCAGATACAATGGACATAAATAACTTCCAATGCATAAAAAATAATAACACATAGTAAAATAATTAGGCAGTGGTGAGTTTGGACTATTTATAATGTTTGTTTTTATATACTTTTCTTGATTTTCAGTTTATATTATTTAATTTTTAATAATAACTGTTTTAACATCCAGCTTGCAAAATTCCCGAAAATGTTATAATCAGCTCTCTTGAGACAGCATGAGCTGGCTCCAGCATTCCACCCATTGTATAAAGCCAGGTTGAAGTGGCCTACACTAAGGGAAAGAGGGTGTGGGAGGGAGCTGAAACATAAATGGCAAGATTGCTTTCCAGTGGAGGAAGCTTGAGTTCACTATGAAGGAGAGCGGCAAAGGATTGAAAAAACGTCTGAGTTTGTGGCAGGAAGAGGGGTGTAAGGCGGGATGTGGATCTAGAGTCAAACAATTCAGTACTGGGATAGTTTCCAAGTTTGTATTTATTGTATTTATTGTGCGATCCTGAGTTTCGCTCACTGTATTAAAAACAGTTTATGAAAGTCTTATGAAGTGGAGTAGCAGGCACGACGGAGAGGGGAAGGGATACTTAAAGGAGAAACGCAGGGAAAGCGATTGTGAGCCCCGGGGCAGAGCACCTGGACCCCAGATAATGTTAGAGGAAAGTCACCCTGCAAAGGCAAAACAACCTGGGAATCCTGCTGTTGGCAGTTTCCCTGCTTTGTGTTTTGTTACAGGTTGGCAAGGAGATATCTGGAGGATGGAAACTCTTTTTGGTTTTAAAATTACACTATAGGAATGAATGACTATATCTGAGGATCTTATTTTAAGAAGCTTACTAAATAAACTTAGAAAAAAATTATATTTTGCTTAAAGTTCTCTATATATGGCATAAGAATAATTTTGCCTCAATTCTATTCAATACACTCTTCTGATATCAGAAAGTCACTTTCCACAAAACAGCTAATATGTTATGGAGTCAGTTTCACTTTTATAATCATGACTGTGTAGTTCAGAATCGTTTGGTGTAAGAGACCTCAGCAGGCAGCACTGTCACTCTTTTCAGAGAAAATATTTCAGAGAATAACTATATTGTCAATATCTCTTTGTTTGCAAAAATCCTGCCTGTTCAGGATACATTTGCAAGCACAAAGACATTGAGAAATTTCATTTATATTTCATCAGATATTAGAAGCAATAACAAGAAGAGGAGGAGGATCTAGGGCAAAAATAGACAAACTTTTTACACACACACACACACACACACACACACACACACAAACATGCATTCATGCAGCAGTTCCTAGAGAGATAACAATAACATTTTGCAGGAGGTAGGAAGGTTGACAGGGGGAGGTTTGGAGGGGGCAGGGCAAACACATAATTGCCAGGTTAAGACATTAAAAGGAAATTACTGGTTGCTGTCATCATTTCATAAAATAAAGGTATTTTAACACCAGGTAGGTAGGAGGAAAAAAATCTTAGAATAAAAGTCCTTTTATTATTATTAAAAAGTCAAAAAATAGCAGATGCTGGTGAGGCTGGGGAAAAAAGGGAATGTTTATACACTGCTGGTGGGAATGTAAATTAGTTCAGTCACTGGGCAAAGCAGATTGGAGATTTCTCAAAGAACTTAAAACAAAACTACCATTTGACCCAATAATGCCATTATTGGGTATATATCCAAAAGAAAATAATTCATTCTACCAAAAAGATACATGCACTTGTATATTCATTTTGGCACTAAGCAAAGACATGGAATCAACCTAGTGCCCATCAAAAGTAAATTGGCTAAAGAAAATTTGGTATATATACGCCATGGAATACTACACACCCATAAAAAAGAATGAAATCATGTTCTTTGCAGCAACATGGATGCAGCTGGAGGCCATTATCCTAAGCAAATTCACACAGGAACAGAAAACCAAATACCTCATGTTCTCACTTATAAGTGGGAGCTAAACTTTAGGTACACATGGACATGAAGATGGTAACAATAGACATTGGGGACTACTAGACGGAGATAAGAGGGAGGGGGCAAGGGCTGAAAAACTATTGGAAACTATGTTCACTATCTGGTTGATGGGATCAATCGTACCCCAGACCTCAGCATCACATAGTATACCCAAGTAACAAACCTGCACATGTACCCCCAAATATAAACTAAAAGTTGAAATTATTTTTTTTAAAGTCATTTTTAAAGAATACATTTAGTTTATGGGAAAACAGAGCATATTGTTTTTATTTTTCTCATTTAAGCCAAAGTGGTGAAAGTATCCTTATTAACCATTGCGGGACAATGATATTTGAGCGTGCGTTTGTTTTTTAGAGGAGTTTCAGTCTTGTCGCCCAGGCTGGAGTGCAATGGCGTGGTCTCGGCTCACTGCAACCTCTACCTCTTAGGTTCAAGCAATTCTCCTGCCTCAGCCTCCCAAGTAGCTGGGATTACAGGCATGCGACCATGCCTGGCTAATTTTTTTTTTTTTTTTGTATTATTAATAGAGACAGGGTTTCTCTATGTTGGTCAGGCTGGTCTCAAACTCCCGACCTCAGGTGATCTGCCTGCCTCAGCCTCCCACAGTGCTGGGATTACAAGCATGAGCCACAGTGCCTGGCCTGAGCCACTGCACCCAGAAGGGTTTTTTAATTTAGTGATTTTGTTCTTTTACCCTTTTTATAAGTCCCTAATATTCTGCTACCAAAAAAAAAAAGGAACAAAAGGAGTAATGTAATATTCTTTGAAAAGTAAGTACTACAGGGGTTTCCCATTGCTCTGATAGGAAGAAGAAGAATGTGACTGGGAGGAAAGTTTGGTTACCTGTAGTCTGGCATCAGGGGGAGAATGTAGTTCTCAGAACTGGGCTGGCCTAGGTTCAAATCTCAGTCCTGCCACTTACAAACTAGGAAACTATGGGCAAGTCATTGAACCTTAGTTTTTTTCTCTTCAAAAGCAGGATAATGATAGGTACTTCCCAGGTGACTTTTATGAGCTAAAATATGTTAAGAATGCAGTGGAGTGCCTAGCATTCGGTAATTTCTCTCACCTTTTCTCTTCTCCATATCTGTCTTTTAAAAATGATAATGACAGAAACTGGCAATCACTTCTTTTTAATGTCCTGAACTTGACTTTATGTTTGGTGACTCTGCTCCCTTTAGACACACACACACCCTTTACCAGCCATGCCAATGTTTCTGATTTAGAAACTGCTGCACTAGCACAGACTTCCCACAGGTGAATGTTTTAAACCACAGTTTGATTTCCTCTGTCCTACAGTCCAACCCACACTTTTTGCTTTGGTAAACAACATGACTTCCCTATGGCTGTGTATTTTACAGGTACCAAATGGTCACAGGTTCTCTTGTGTAAACACTATCATCTTGTTTCAAATGAAATAGCTAAATTTTTTTTTTTTAATTTATTTATTATTATTATACTTTAAGTTGTAGGGTACATGTGCATAACGTGCAGGTTTGTTACATATGTATACTTGTGCCATGTTGGTGTGCTGCACCCATCAACTCGTCATTTACATCAGGTATAACTCCCAATGCAATCCCTCCCCCCTCCCCCCTCCCCATGATAGGCCCCGGTGTGTGATGTTCCCCTTCCTGAGTCCAAGTGATCTCATTGTTCAGTTCCCACCTATGAGTGAGAACATGCGGTGTTTGGTTTTCAGTTCTTGTGATAGTTTGCTAAGAATGATGGTTTCCAGCTGCATCCATGTCCCTACAAAGGACACAAACTCATCCTTTTTTATGGCTGCATAGTATTCCATGGTGTATATGTGCCACATTTTCTTAATCCAATCTGTCACTGATGGACATTTGGGTTGATTCCAAGTCTTCGCTATTGTGAATAGTGCTGCAATAAACATACGTGTGCATGTGTCTTTATAGCAGCATAATTTATAATCCTTTGGGTATATACCCAGTAATGGGATGGCTGGGTCATACGGTACTTCTAGTTCTAGATCCTTGAGGAATCACCATACTGTTTTTCATAATGGTTGAACTAGTTTACAATCCCACCAACAGTGTAAAAGTGTTCCTATTTCTCCACATCCTCTCCAGCACCTGTTGTTTCCTGACTTTTTAATGATTGCCATTCTAACTGGTGTGAGATGGTATCTCATTGTATTTTGATTTGCATTTGTCTGATGGCCAGTGATGATGAGCATTTTTTCACGTGTCTGTTGGCTGTATGAATGTCCTCTTTTGCGAAATGTCTGCTCATATCCTTTGCCTACTTTTTGATGGGGTTGTTTGTTTTTTTCTTGTAAATTTGTTTGAGTTCTTTGTAGGTTCTGGATATTAGCCCTTTGTCTGATGAGTTGATTGCAAACATTTTCTCCCATTCTGTAGGTTGCCTGTTCACTCTGATGGTAGTTTCTTTTGCTGTGCAGAAGCTCTTTAGTTTAATGAGATCCCATTTGTCAATTTTGGCTTTTGTTGCCGTTGCTTTTGGTGTTTTAGACATGAAGTCTTTGCCCATGCCTATGTCCTGAATGGTATTACCTAGGTTTTCTTCTAGGGTTTTTATGGTATTAGGTCTAATATTTAAGTCTCTATTCCATCTTGAATTAATTTTCATATAAGGAGTAAGGAAAGGATCCAGTTTCAGCTTTCTACTTATGGCTAGCCAATTTTCCCAGCACCATTTATTAAATACGGAATCCTTTCCCCCTTTCTTGTGTTTCTCAGGTTTATCAAAGATCAGATGGCTGTAGATATGTGGTATTATTTCTGAGGACTCTGTTCTGTTCCATTGGTCTATATCTCTGTTTTGGTACCAGTACCATGCTGTTTTGGTTACTGTAGCCTTGTAGTATAGTTTGAAGTCAGGTAGCGTGATGCCTCCAGCTTTGTTCTTTTGACTTAGGATTGTCTTGGAGATGCGGGCTCTTTTTTGGTTCCATATGAACTTTAAAGCAGTTTTTTCCAATTCTGTGAAGAAACTCATTGGTAGCTTGATGGGGATGGCATTGAATCTATAAATTACCTTGGGCAGTATGGCCATTTTCACGATATTGATTCTTCCTATCCATGAGCATGGTATGTTCTTCCATTTGTTTGTGTCCTCTTTTATTTCACTGAGCAGTGGTTTGTAGTTCTCCTTGAAGAGGTCCTTTACATCCCTTGTAAGTTGAATTCCTAGGTATTTTATTCTCTTTGAAGCAATTGTGAATGGAAGTTCATTCCTGATTTGGCTCTCTGTTTGTCTGTTACTGGTGTATAAGAATGCTTGTGATTTTTGCACATTAATTTTGTATCCTGAGACTTTGCTGAAGTTTCTCATCAGCTTAAGGAGATTTTGGGCTGAGACAATGGGGTTTTCTAAATATACAATCATGTCATCTGCAAACAGGGACAATTTGACTTCTTCTTTTCCTAACTGAATACCCTTGATTTCTTTCTCTTGCCTAATTGCCCTAGCCAGAACTTCCAACACTATGTTGAATAGGAGTGGTGAGAGAGGGCATCCCTGTCTTGTGCCAGTTTTCAAAGGGAATTTTTCCAGTTTTTGCCCATTCAGTATGATATTGGCTGTGGGTTTGTCATAAATAGCTCTTATTATTTTGAGGTACATTCCATCAATACCGAATTTATTGAGCGTTTTTAGCATGAAGGGCTGTTGAATTTTGTCAAAAGCCTTTTCTGCATCTATTGAGATAATCATGTGGTTCTTGTCTTTGGTTCTGTTTATATGCTGGATTATGTTTATTGATTTGCGAATGTTGAACCAGCCTTGCATCCCAGGGATGAAGCCCAATTGATCATGGTGGATAAGCTTTTTGATGTGTTGCTGAATCCGGTTTGCCAGTATTTTATTGAGGATTTTTGCATCGATGTTCATCAGGGATATTGGTCTAAAATTCTCTTTTTTTGTTGTGTCTCTGCCAGGCTTTGGTATCAGGATGATGTTGGCCTCATAAAATGAGTTAGGGAGGATTCCCTCTTTTTCTATTGATTGGAATAGTTTCAGAAGGAATGGTACCAGCTCCTCCTTGTACCTCTGGTAGAATTCAGCTGTGAATCCATCTGGTCCTGGACTTTTTTTGGTTGGTAGGCTATTAATTGTTGCCTCAATTTCAGAGCCTGCTATTGGTCTATTCAGGGATTCAACTTCTTCCTGGTTTAGTCTTGGAAGAGTGTAAGTGTCCAGGAAATTATCCATTTCTTCTAGGTTTTCCAGTTTATTTGCGTAGAGGTGTTTATAGTATTCTCTGATGGTAGTTTGTATTTCTGTGGGGTCGGTGGTGATATCCCCTTTTTCATTTTTAATTGCGTCGATTTGATTCTTCTCTCTTTTCTTCTTTATTAGTCTTGCTAGTGGTCTGTCAATTTTGTTGATCTTTTCAAAAAACCAACTCCTGGATTCATTGATTTTTTGGAGGGTTTTTTGTGTCTCTATCTCCTTCAGTTCTGCTCTGATCTTAGTTATTTCTAGCCTTCTGCTAGCTTTCGAATGTGTTTGCTCTTGCTTCTCTAGTTCTTTTAATTGCGATGTTAGAGTGTCAATTTTAGATCTTTCCTGCTTTCTCTTGTGGGCATTTAGTGCTATAAATTTCCCTCTACACACTGCTTTAAATGTGTCCCAGAGATTCTGGTATGTTGTATCTTTGTTCTCATTGGTTTCAAAGAACATCTTTATTTCTGCCTTCATTTCGTTATGTACCCAGTAGTCATTCAGGAGCAGGTTGTTCAGTTTCCATGTAGTTGAGCGGTTTTGATTGAGTTTCTTAGTCCTGAGTTCTAGTTTGATTGCACTGTGGTCTGAGAGACAGTTTGTTATAATTTCTGTTCTTGTACATTTGCTGAGGAGTGATTTACTTCCAATTACGTGGTCAATTTTGGAGTAAGTACGATGTGGTGCTGAGAAGAATGTATATTCTGTTGATTTGGGGTGGAGAGTTCTATAGATGTCTATTAGGTCTGCTTGCTGCAGAGATGAGTTCAATTCCTGGATATCCTTGTTAACTTTCTGTCTCGTTGATCTGTCTAATGTTGACAATGGAGTGTTGAAGTCTCCCATTATTATTGTATGGGAGTCTAAGTCTCTTTGTAAGTCTCTAAGGACTTGCTTTATGAATCTGGGTGCTCCTGTATTGGGTGCATATATATTTAGGATAGTTAGCTCTTCCTGTTGAATTGATCCCTTTACCATTATGTAATGGCCTTCTTTGTCTCTTTTGATCTTTGATGGTTTAAAGTCTGTTTTATCAGAGACTAGTATTGCAACCCCCGCTTATTTTTGTTCTCCATTTGCTTGGTAGATCTTCCTCCATCCCTTTATTTTGAGCCTATGTATGTCTCTGCGTGTGAGATGGGTCTCCTGAATACAGCAGACTGATGGGTCTTGACTCTTTATCCAGTTTGCCAGTCTGTGTCTCTTAATTGGAGCATTTAGTCCATTTACATTTAAGGTTAAGATTGTTATGTGTGAACTTGATCCTGCCATTATGATATTAACTGGTTATTTTGCTCGTTAGTTGATGCAGTTTCTTCCTAGCCTCGATGGTCTTTACATTTTGGCATGTTTTTGCAATGGCTGGTACCGGTTGTTCCTGTCCATGTTTAGTGCTTCCTTCAGGGTCTCTTGTAAGGCAGGCCTAGTGGTGACAAAATCTCTAAGCATTTGCTTATCTGTAAAGGATTTTATTTCTCCTTCACTTATGAAACTTAGTTTGGCTGGATATGAAATTCTGGGTTTAAAATTCTTTTCTTTAAGAATGTTGAATATTGGCCCCCACTCTCTTCTGGCTTGGAGAGTTTCTGCCGAGAGATCTGCTGTGAGTCTGATGGGCTTCCCTTTGTGGGTAACCCGACCTTTCTCTCTGGCTGCCCTTAAGATTTTTTCCTTCATTTCAACTTTGGTGAATCTGGCAATTATGTGTCTTGGAGTTGCTCTTCTCGAGGAGTATCTTTGTGGCGTTCTCTGTATTTCCTGGATTTGAATGTTGGCCTGCCCTACTAGGTTGGGGAAGTTCTCCTGGATGATATCCTGAAGAGTGTTTTCCAACTTGGTTCCATTTTCCCCCTCACTTTCAGGCACCCCAATCAGACGTAGATTTGGTCTTTTTACATAATCCCATACTTCTTGTAGGCTTTGTTCATTTCTTTTTCTTCTTTTTTCTTTTGGTTTCTCTTCTCGCTTCATTTCATTCATTTGATCCTCAATCGCTGATACTCTTTCTTCCAGTTGATCGAGTTGGTTACTGAAGCTTGTGCATTTGTCACGTATTTCTCGTATCATGGTTTTCATCTCTTTCATTTCGTTTATGACCTTCTCTGCATTAATTACTCTAGCCATCAATTCTTCCACTTTTTTCTCAAGATTTTTAGTTTCTTTGCGCTGGGTACGTAATTCCTCCTTTAGCTCTGAGAAATTTGATGGACTGAAGCCTTCTTCTCTCATCTCGTCAAAGTCATTCTCCGTCCAGCTTTGATCCGTTGCTGGCGATGAGCTGTGCTCCTTTGCCGGGGGAGATGCACTCTTATTTTTTGAATTTCCAGCTTTTCTGCCCTGCTTTTTCCCCATCTTTGTGGTTTTATCTGCCTCTGGTCTTTGATGATGGTGATGTACTGATGGGGTTTTGGTGTAGGTGTCCTTCCTGTTTGATAGTTTTCCTTCTAACAGTCAGGACCCTCAGCTGTAGGTCTGCTGGAGATTGCTTGAGGTCCACTCCAGACCCTGTTTGCCTGGGTATCAGCAGCAGAGGCTGCAGAAGATAGAATATTGCTGAACAGCGAGTGTACCTGTCTGATTCTTGCTTTGGAAGCTTCCTCTCAGGGGTGTACTCCACCCTGTGAGGTGTGGGGTGTCAGACTGCCCCTAGTGGGGGATGTCTCCCAGTTAGGCTACTCAGGGGTCAGGGACCCACTTGAGCAGGGAGTCTGTCCCTTCTCAGATCTCAACCTCCGTGTTGGGAGATCCACTGCTCTCTTCAAAGCTGTCAGACAGAGTCGTTTGCGTCTGCAGAGGCTTCTGCTGCGTTTATTTTTTACTGTGCCCTGTCCCCAGAGGTGGAGTCTACAGAGACAGGCAGGTTTCCTTGAGCTGCTGTGAGCTCCACCCAGTTGGAGCTTCCCAGCAGCTTTGTTTACCTACTTAAGCCTCAGCAATGGCGGGCGCCCCTCCCCCAGCCTCGCTGCTGCCTTGCCAGTAGATCACAGACTGCTGTGCTAGCAATGAGGGAGGCTCCGTGGGCGTGGGACCCTCCCGGCCAGGTGTGGGATATGATCTCCTGGTGTGCCTGTTTGCTTAAAGCGCAGTATTGGGGTGGGAGTTACCCAATTTTCCAGGTGTTGTGTGTCTCAGTTCCCCTGGCTAGGAAAAGGGATTCCCTTCCCCCTTGCGCTTCCCAGGTGAGGCAATGCCTCGCCCTGCTTCAGCTCTTGCTGTTCGGGCTGCAGCAGCTGACCAGCACTGATCGTCCGGCACTCCCCAGTGAGATGTCTTCTGTGTCGCTTGCGCTGGGAGTTGGAGACTGGAGCTGTTCCTATTCGGCCATCTTGCTCCGCCCCCCGAAATAGCTAAATTGACTTTACTTACAGTGGAATAGGGGATTTGGTCACCTTCTAATGTAATAGTTTAGAGTCTGGACTCTAGAATTGGATGACGTGGCTTCACATCTCAATTTTACCACCTACCAAGTTACTGAGGCAATTTATTTATATTCATCCCATTGTCACTTGGGACAATTTCCATAAAATGATTTCCCCTCCATAAAATGATCATAAGAATAGAAATAGTTAATATGGACCAGGTGCAGTGGCTCACACCCGTAATCCCAGCACTTTGGGAAGCCAAGGCGGGCAGATCAGCTGAGGCAGAAAAGCGGGCAGGCCAGCTGACACCAGCCTGGCCAACATGGTGAAACTCCATCTCTACTAAAAATACAAAAAATTAGCTTGGCGTGGTGGTGCACGCCTCTAGTCCCAATTACTTGGGAGGCTGAGGCAGGAGAATAGCTTGAACCTGGGAGGCAGAGATTGCAGTGAGCTGAGATGGTGCCACTGTACTCTAGCCTGGGCAACAGAGCAAGTCTCTGTCTCAAAAAAAAAAAAAAAAGCTAACATGTACATAGTGCTTACTTACTATATGCTAATATATTTTACTCACTCCTTAAATGTTAACTCACTTAAAAATAATCTCATGGAGCTATTGTGAAAATTAAACGTGTTAATATTTGTAAAGAGCATATTGTAGTCAGCCTCTAGCACATAGTAAGTCCTCACTAAAGGTTAGCTATTATGGTTTTCCATATTTTGGTATTTTCCCTATATGTTTCAAAATAAACTTCTCAGGCTTATTAATTGGTTTTGCACTCTCATTCATCGTGGTATTTTCCAAATTTGATCCACGTAAACCAATGAGTTACTGAGCGTGCTGCTCACGGTGACAAAACAGGCAAGAACCCAGAGTGGTCCTGGCTGCTTAGCTAATGCTTTCCATCACATGATGTCCAAGCCTGCCCCGGGCTACTTTGCGTTTCCATACCTCTAACGTTTTATTGTATTTTATTGTGTTATGGAAGAAGTACAAGGTTGAATGTCAGTTAAGTCAAATTTAGCACAGTGGAGTGGAGGATGTGCTTTATTTTTTTCATTAACATTGTCCACAGCAATGTATTGTGTGGGTTAGATGCTGGGGTTGTGTTTAAAAAAACAAAAACAAAAACAAAAAAAAAAAAAAAGGCTGGGTGTGGTGGCTCATGCCTGTAATCCCACCACTTTAGAAGGCCGAGGTGGTCGGATCACCTGAGGTCAAGAGTTCAAGACCAGCCTGGTCAACATGGAGAAACCCCATCTCTACAAAAATACAAAAAATTAGCTGGGTGTGGTGGCATGCACCTGTAATCCCAGCTACTTTGGTGGCTGAGGCTGGAGAATCACTTGAACCCAGGAGGCAGAGCTTGCAGTGAGCCAAGACCCCATCATTGTACTCCAGCCTGGGCAAGAAAGCGAGACTCCATCTCAAAATAAAACAAACAAACCCCACGATTCCTGTCTTCATGAATCTGAAATCTAGTGCAGGTGACAGCCACATAAACAATTAGACATTTAGCAGAGTGTCGGTAGGGGTCTTCATGGGGATATATTGCTCACAGTGCTGTGTGAGCAGCGTGTGGGGCCGGTGATGGAGCGAGATGAGCTTCTCAGTGAGGACCTAGGCTTAGACTCAGCCCTAGGGGCCGAGTAAGGGTAAACCAGAAGGAGGGGCAGGTGGCATGCAAAGCAGAGGAATGGTATGAATAAAGGCAGGGACGCTAGAAGCTTGGTGTGTGTGTATGTGTGTGTGTTCATGTGTGAAAAGCTACAGAGTTCTGATCTGCCGGAATACAAAGCACCTTCTAGAAGGGGAGGGGTAGGAAGGTGAGTGTGGGCTGTAGGGTAGGAGTGGGAGGTGAGTGTGGGCTGCAGGCAGAGGCCCGAGCATTAAAGACTCCAGAATCCTTGTACCAGCAACAAGGAGCTCTTGGGGAACCGATGGCAAGATCAGATTTGTCATCTCAGTGTCCTGCGCTCATGCAACTCCCTCTGCCTGAAATGCCTGCTCACTCACACCACAAGAATATAGTCCTTCTCACTCAAATCCACTTCTCCTCTGACTCCCTCAGGCCAGAGCAATCTCCGCCTCCTCTAAACTCTTAACGACGGTCACCGTATACATGTTATGTCAGTTAATATTCATGGCCCTGCCCTGAGAGTTATTTCTCTTTCAAAATATTTCCTGGCTCTTTCATAAGTTCCTTGAATAGGACTTGCTTCTTCAGCTGCTCCCTGTCCTCCACGGAGGAAATACTAGAGCTGGGACACACCAACTGCTCAACCAACATCTGTTCAATAATCACAGTTCTGGCCTTGGGGAGGGATAGAACCACAGCCAGATCCAGAAGTCTGACATTCAGGGGAACTTCCTGCTTGCCAGGCCATGAGAAGGGAAATGGGATAACGCTCTTTTCCCTTCAGTTCCCAAGTTACTATGCTCCTCTGGTTTCTTCCCAGCTCTCTGGCTGTTCCATCTTAATCCCCTTTGCCGGCTTTTCCTCCTCTACCCTAAGTTTAGATCCTAGAGAGACCCTCCTTTCTTTGGAGTTCTCTCTCCCTGGATGATTTCAGACCACTCCTGAAGCTTCAAGTTGGCAATTTTATACCAATAGCCATCAAATCAGGAGCTCCAGCCCAGGCCTCCTCTCTGAGCTCCAAAGCCCCTCCCACTCCCATTCCTGATGACACCTTAACCTCTCTGCTTGGGTGAGTGTTATGGAATGTTTGTTCCCATCTCCCTCCAGATTCCTCTACTGAGGCCCTAACCCCTGTGTGGCTATATTTGGAAACGGGGCTTCCAAGGAAGTAATTAAGGCTAATGAGGTCATAAGGGTAGGATCCTGATCCAACAGAATTAGTGTCTTTATAAAAAGAGGACAACAAGGTGCTCTTTCTTTTTCTCTCTGCCCTCTCCAAAGACACAAAGGTGAGCACACAGCAAGATGGTGGCCCCCGACAAATCAAGAGAAGAGGCCTCAGAATGAAATGTACCTGGTCAGCACGTTGATCATGACCTTTCCAGTCCCCAGAGCTATAAGAAATAAGTTTCTGTTGTTTGAGCCACCAAGTCTATGGTATTTTGTTATGACAGCCCAAGCTGACTAATACAATGTTGTCATAGGCACCCCAAATTCAGTGGGTCCAAAACTGAATTCATCACCCTCTCCCCTATCTTTTAAAACAAACAATAACAGCAAAACAAACAAAAATCCCTGCCTTTCCTCCAGTGTTGCCCTGCTTTGTAAATAGCCCAGACTCTCAGCTGCTCAAGTCAAAAGCCTGGGAGTCTTCCTTGCCTCCTTCTTCTACTTCCTACCTACTCTCCTGACCTCTGGTCTCCATCCTGCAGCTAGACAAAAACTTATTAAAATGCAGATCGAATCATGGGACTTCCTTGTTTAACACGCTTCAGTGGTTTCCACTGTCCTTAGAATAAGCCAAAGACTCCTGCAGACTTTGGCCCTTATGCCTCCTCATCACTCTTCCCCTTAGTCTGCATATCCCAGCACTCCTAGACCTATTTCCATGAGCATCCCAGGCTCTCTCTCATTTCTAGCATGCTGCTGTCTTTTCCTGAAATGCTTTACACTCTCAGTCTCACCTTGACTAACGAATAAACTAGGAATCCCTTGGTGCTGCTATGATTGCCAACATGAACAAGGCAAGCAGTGGTAGGATCTAGAATATTGAATGGTTCGGTCTTGGCTTTAGTCAAATTTCATGTTTTTTATTTACAAAAGTTAGTGATATATCTACATGTTCTTGTCCTGCATTCTGGCATATGTTCTCACTGGATCCATGATCCTCAGGATAACTAATTTCACTAGTGTGTGCTAAACTGTCTTCTAGGTATAGTTTGGAGGCCCATGCTGGACCCTCTCTAGTGTGTAAGTGTTTTAACCTATGTAATGTTCATGAATATTCTATTTGTTCTAGAGAAATGTGTATCCCAGAGATAAGATACGGTAAAAGGGAATGCATGCCCCAAGAAAAGAAATATCACAATATATGTTTTTAAAAATTGGGGTTGCTGCTAAGGTCTATGCCATCTTATAATAATTCCCCCAAGAAACTAATTAAATCTGGGTGTCAACTTATTGTGCAACACTGTATTTCACCAACAATTGAACCAGAGTGCTGGGAGGACATTAAAATTAAATAAATAACTTTATCTCCTCTGTAAAATTAGCATATGATTCTAATTCACACTTATCAAAAAAGAATTTATTTCTATCCAAATTAACCAATCAATAAATATAATGTAAGGCAATTATATTAGACAATCTTTCCAAGAGATTGAATTACATCAAATTAATCCCATGTTGGCTTAGATTTCCAGGCCAGGTAATTTCCAGGGGCCATGTGTGATGAATATTTGTGCCATATCTGGGTTTCTGTGAGCCAAAAGGCCTACTCATAATCATAACATGTATTACACATATACATAAGAACTCTACTATAATGAACAGTAGTAAACCATTTTGGAACAATCAATTAGGAAAGGTTACAGAGGCTAATGGCTATGTTAAGAAAGGAAAAAATTCAACTGCCAGCAATGAAACAGTAAAAAAAAAAAATCTTATTTCTAGAACAACTTGTACACTATAAATGAATATTTGTAACGGCCAGCACTGTGTCCAGAATGCCTTTCAAAGCTCAATAACTCAATAGTTGTATATCTTTACCAACATCCTATCACATGTATACATATAAATCCAAATCAAAAAAAATTTTCTTCTCATTAGGCACAATTTAGTATATTTAAAATGGCCGGGCACGCCATTTAAAACATATTAAGGCTCACACCTGTAATTCCAGCACTTTGGGAGGTTGAGGCAGGTGGATCACCTGAGGTCAGGAGTTCAAGACCAGCCTGGCCAACATGGTAAAACCCCGTCTCTACTAATAATACAAAAATTAGCTGGACATGGTGGTGCATGCCTGTAATCCCAGCTACTCTGGAGGCTGAGGTGGGAGAATCGCTTGAACCAGGGAGGTGGAGACTGCAGTGAGCCAAGATCATGCCATTGCACTCCAGCCTGGGTGACAAGAGCAAAACTTCGCCTCAAAAAATATATACATATAATATATATTTTATACATCTCAAAATATATATATAAATATATATACATACATATATACGTATAAATATGGATATATATGTATGAATACATATATACGTATAAATATGGATATATATGTATGAATACATATATATGTATAAATATGGATATATATGTATGAATACATATATACATATAAACAAGAGCCTGGTTAGAATCCAGGCTCTTCAAGCCATCCAAGCACATTTCATATATGTGTGTGTATATATCTATGTATATATTTTTTAAAAAATAATTTTTTGGCAACTTGATAGAAACAGAGAAAAGTTCTGTCCACCTGAGAAAATGGTAATGAAGAACTGCATACCATATTTCTGAGTCGGAATTTGCTTCTTTAACTATTTTATGCCAGGTGTATCAGTGGGCATTACAGACTCTCTTTGGTTGTCAGTATCCCGAGGCCTGCCATAATGTAATTCCTTCTCAGGAAGGAAAGAAACTGACATCATTTCAGTGTTTAATATGAGCCAGCTAGTCAGTTATATGCTATCTAGTTTAATCTCTCTCCAACAGCTTTATTGGTAGAGAGGCATTAACATCCCGGTTTTGCCAGTGAGAAAACTGAAGCCCAGCAAACTGAAAGGGTTTGCCTTAAGTTTCATGACTAACTTTGTCAGAGCCAGGGTTAGAACCCAGGCTCTTCAAGCCATCCAAGCACATTTCATTTTCCTCCAGCTGCCTCTCCTAGCACAAATCTATGATGTAAGAAACTCCTCTAATATGTGATTCCACTGAAGGTCAGAGACCAAGCCCAGATGATCAGGAGACGATTGCTGATTGGAGGAGCCACAACATAAAACGTCAGCCCAAATAGAAACTTCTCTTTCAGATTCAAGAAAGATTTGGATTTAAATTCAGCAATTATTTATTGACTACCTTCTATGACCAGATCCTATGCTATGTATTTATACATATCTTTTAAAATCATCTTAACAAATGATTTTATTGTTTTGTTTTAAGGTAATAGAAGCTTAATATCAAAAAAACAATGGAGCACACCCTGTGATTAAGAAGAGACAGTTTTGGCAGGGTGTGGTGGCTCACACCTGTAATCCCAGCACTTTGGGAGGCCGAAGGGGGTGGATCACCTGAAGTCAGGAGTTTGAGACCACTCTGACCAACATGGTGAAACCCCATCTTTACTAAAAACACAAAAACTAGCTGGGCGTGGTGGTGGGCACCTGTAATTCCAGCTACTTGGGAGGCTGAGGCAGGAGAATTGCTTGAACCTGGGAGGTGGAGGTTGCAGTGAGCCGAGACCGCACCACTGTACTCCAGCCTAGGCAACAAGTGTGAAAATCTGACTCAAAAAAAAAAAAAAAAAAAAAAGACATAGTTTTGGAAATTTCTCTGCATCTGCTACTCTTGGGAAGGGATGTGATTTCTGTCTTAAAAGGATGCTCATTTCTCAGATCGTGCCACTGCACTCCAGCCTGGGCAACAGAGGGAGACTCCATCTCAGAAAAAAACAAAAAAACAAAAAAACAAGTTCATTTAAATGCCCAAACATCACTTTATAGACTTGTATGTCGTTCTTTCCTTTAATCAAGCTTGGTGTTTTGTGTTTTTGTTTTGTTTTGTTTTGTTTTTTTTTTTGAGACGGAGTCTCGCTCTGTCACCCAGGCTAGAGTGCGGTGGCCGGATCTCTGCTCACTGCAAGCTCCGCTCCCGGATTTACGCCATTCTCCTGGCTCAGCCTCCCGAGTAGCTGGGACTACAGGCGCTCGCCACCTCGCCCGGCTAGTTTTTTGTACTTTTTAGTAGAGACGGGGTTTCACCGTGTTAGCCAGGATGGTCTCGATCTCCTGACCTCGTGATCCGCCCGTCTCGGCCTCCCAAAGTGCTGGGATTACAGGCTTGAGCCACCGCGCCCGGCCAAGCTTGGTGTTTTTCAATCCCTAGTGTGACTAAGAATTAGGGATGTGTAACCAATTTAGAGATTTTTTAGGATGATTTTAAAATATGTAATGGTTCTCCTTCAGGCTGACCCTAGAACCTAATCCCTACTTCAGATACGACCTTTGGTTGACTGGGGCTAGGGAGGCTGCCACAGTAATGCCCCATGTCAGTGTCATTTCCTTCTTTGGGGAAACCACCCGTCTTTCCTGCATTCTAGTCCTGTAGTCAGAACGGGAATGGACATCCTCTTGTATATCTCTGCCTCCCTGGCCTTAGTGAGTGGTCCAAGAGATTGGCACATAACCCAAGTTGGAACGACACAACTCTTTCCCAGCATTTTTCAAAGTGGAGCTGCTCAGATTCACAGGCACACTTTCTCCTTTCAAGTTGCCACCCTCTGAGAGTATGAGCCTGGAGCCACCAGTGCTCCCATAAAGAGGGAGAGAGATAAGCCTGATGGTACCCAGTCCTCTGCATTCCGTCTTTTCTCAGACCAGCTCTGCTCCTGCCTTCTCACAATTTAGCTATGTAAGTCGATAGATTTATCTGTTTTGTTTAGGCAAAAGTTGAGGCATTGTCTCATTCAGCCAGAATTCTAACAAACTACTTCAATAAAACCTTTTTGTTTGTGTGTTTACTCAAAAAGGAGTATGCTGTAAGAGAAGGCATATAGACTTGAAATGCTATCAAAAAGAGCTTTGAATGTTATGAGGCACTGTATGGTATCGGGGTAGAGTGTGAAAGAGAGTTAGCCCAACTCGAGATGGGTCTGTCTGCTGCTGGGACCCATCACAGCTCTCTTCGCAGCCTAGGTACAATGACTGCCTCAAGCTGCCTGTTGTCCATCGAGTTATAAGGCTCCATCCTCTGTTAGCCTTAGGCCCACAGACAAGGCAGAATCCTTACTGTCCTTCCAAGGACTGAGCTAACCCTAATCACAAGTGTGGTGAAGACAACGTGAGCACTGGCTGCAGTTACAAATACAGTTACTCACAAGAAATGCTAAACTATTGAACCACAGAAGCAGGAATAAAGAGTGAGGGAATTTTTTTTTTTTTTTTTTTTTTTTTTTTGAGATGGAGTCTCACTCTGTGGCCCAGGCGGGAGTATAGGCACGTACTCTGCTCACTGCAACCTCCGCCTCCCACGTTCAAGCAATTCTCCTGCCTCAGCCTCCGAGTAGCTGGGACTACAGGCGCATGCCACCATGCCTGGCTAATTTTTGTATTTTTAGTAGAGATGGGGTTTCACCATGTTGCCCAGGCTGGTCTCAAACTCCTGACCTCAGGTGATCCGCCCACCTTGGCCTCCCAAAGTGCTGGGATTACGGGTGTGAACCACCGTGCCCAGCACAGAACTAGGTTTTAACTTAACTATTTTGCTTATTAACTCTGTGAATTATCTGAGCACCAGATTTTTCATCTGTAAAGTGGGAATAATAATACTTTAACCTGTGGTGCTTTTATATGAATTAATTTAAGTAACTGTGAACCGGGCACAGTAGCTCATGCCTGTAATCCTAGCACTTTGGGAGGCTGAGGTGGGTGTATTGCCTGAGCTCAGGAGTTCAAGACTAGCCTGGGCAACATGGCAAAACCGCATCTCTACTAAAAATACAAAAAATTAGCCAGGTGCGGTAGCCGGCACCTGTAATCCCAGCTACTCGGGAGGCTGTTAAGAGAATCTCATGAATCCGGGAGGCGAAGCTTTCAGTGAGTTGAGATTGCGCCACTGCACTCCAGCCTGGGCGACAAAGTGAGAATCTGTCTCAATAAACAAATAAATAAACTATGGACAGTGCACGGTACAATGCCCATACTAGGTGGCAGCTAATACGTGGTAGTTTGTGGTGATGACAATGGTGGTTGGTGATGATAATGATGGTGCGCATTTTGACTGTAAAGCACTCTCATACTTCCCAGTTGAGAAACACAACAGGGGAGAGTGGTTCTTCTTCTTCAGGACCATGTGATGAGTCACTGACAAAGACGAGACTCAAATAACAGACTCATTCTGGAGATTTCTGTGTTCTTAGGAGCCGAAGGACTTACCTGATGGAAGTGCTTAGTTATTTTCATGGCAGTGAGTGTGAATAGTATCTTGCTTTTGGTTTGTTTCTATATTTCAGTTTACAAAATAAAGTTTAATGGATGTGTACTTTTAAAATGTCTTTGACTCCAATTTGGAGTAATAGTTTCCTATCTCTTAGATTATTCTAAAAGTATACTTCTAAATTCTTCCTTCTTTGTTCTAATTTTTTACTAACTTTTCATTTTAAAATTTTCTTTGCGTGTCCTATCTTAGTTAAAAAAAATGAAATCCTATTGCATTTTTCCCCAGAGTGATGTCTTGAGGAAAGGCAGATCCCTGAGAGGATATTATTAACTGCATACTTCTTATAATTGAGGCCTCTTCTCAGACAACTCTGCTGTTTAATCTCAGCTCTCACCAATAACCCTTTCCTCTTTTTGATCAAGTGTTTAATTTCCTTGAAAGATTTTCTCAGATTTCAACTATTACTGAGAGGATTTTCATTTTACCCTAACCCTTTAATGGCTAAATCTTGAATATCCATTATTTCAAAAAAGGATATTTCTGTTCATCTAAGTAAATAGTTCAAGGATTTGATCTTCTTTTCTTGCCTATTACTGCTGAAATGAGGAATTATTTGGAAATTTCTTTTGCTAAATGACTGTCTTGTAAAAGCAGGTAAAATTAAACATTTACAAAAACCGATCTCAGACAACTCTCAGTTACCTAGAGCAATGTAGAACAATGCACAGATTACTGAAAACAGATAAACTCCTGAACCTGACTGTGGTCATTCTTTTGCTTTCTTCTTTGAAAGGCAAAATGTATGTGTTTAACATTCAGTTCAGTTTTTCTAATAATCTTTAAAATCTTTCTAATTTTAGGACAACATGAGCTTTTCATAAAGAGGTAACAAGAAAAAAAAGAATAGCCAGGATAAAACTAAAATCTAGGGGTAAGAATTATTGCTATTAATATTTAAGTATAAAAGGAATATAATTTTTTTTAAGAAATTTTTTTGAGACAGGGTCTTACTGTTACCCAGGCTGGAGTGCAGTGGCTTGATCATGGCTCACTGCAGCCTGGACCTCTGGGGCTCAAGCAATCCTCTCACCTCAGTCCCCCAAGTCGCTGGGATTACAGGCACATAACAAACCCAGCTAATTTTTGTATTTTTTTGTAGAGACAGTTTACCCATGTTGGTCAGGCTGGTCTTGAACTCCTGAGTGCAAGCGATTCGCCCACCTTGGCCTCCCAAAGTGCTGGGATTGAAATTGCCTTTACAAAATTATGACTGAGATAGTGAAAAAGATCTAACTTAACTGACTCCATCTTGCAAGCTGTCTTTGTTCATTCCTGGGCCCAGGCTGAACTAACTTTGGGAGAAACTTAGTTTATAGTTTAAACAAACATGGTAACAGCCCTTTCCCAAAGCAGATCTCCTTCTTGCCTGGAGACTAGCTTGTCTTTGTAGGACTAACATTAGCCACAAGATTAGAAATTATGGTTTAGGAGTCATGCAGCTGGAGGACAGATTCTGACCCTCTCTAAACTGCTCCTGAGATCAGTGCTTGAGATATTTTGCAGACCCAGCACTTGACGGATCAGCTGGCACCACCCAGATTAATAAACTGGCTCATCTGATCTTGCAGCCTCAACCCAGGAACTGACAGAGCTCAAGAAGACAGCTTGGACTCTCTGTGATTTCATCTCTGACCAATCAGCACTCCTGGCTCACTGGCTTCCCCCCACCCACCAAGCCATCCTTAAGAACTCTGCTCCCTGAATGCGTGGAGAAACTGATCTGAGTAAAAATAAAGCTCCAGTCTCCTGCACAGCCGGCTCTGTGTGAATTACTCTTTCTCTACTGCAATTCCTCTTGATGAATTGGCTCTGTCTAGGCAGTAGGCAAGGTGAACTCCTTGGGCGGTTACAGGATTAGAGGCATGAGCCGCTACTCCCAGCCCTGGTTCTTTTTTACATAAAAATATCAGTAACAAATCAATCCATCATGGTTTTTGTCAGATTCTTCTGCTGACTTCAATTAGACTTCAACCTATCTCAACTCTAACCATAAAGCTTGGCTCCCAAATTCTTTGTAGTTAAGAATTTGGCCTTACCCAGAGAAAATATCTGGCTTTTACTCTAAACTTCTAGGAGGTAATCTGTCATACCTGACAGGACAGTCTTTGGTTAAGATGGCGGATGACCACACCAGATTTCAGGGTGGGGTTTATCACATCTAACAGTCTTAGGGTGGGAACTAGCCACACCAGAAAGGCCAACCACGTGCCCTAGGATCACGGCTTTGGGTCTTGCAGTATCATAGGAACTGAAGTCTGAATTCAACCACATGACAATCAATCAATCAATCAATCAATCCTGCTTATGTAATGAAGCCCCAGTAAAAATTCTGGTCACTGATGGGTGCAGTGACACATGTCTAAAGTCCCAGCTACTCAGGAGGCTGAGGCAGGGGTATCACTTGAGCCAAGGCATTCAAGACCAGCCTGGGCAACATATCAAGACCCTAAGAAGTAAAAAGTAATTAAAAAAAAAAAATTAAAACCCCACAGGTCAGGCAAGATGGCTCACACCTATAATCCCAGCAGTTTGGGAGGCCGAGGCAGGTGGATCACCTGAGGTCAGGAGTTCGAGACTAGCCTGGTCAACATGGTGGAACCCCATCTCTACTAAAAATACAAAAAACTAGCCGGGGGTGGTGGATCACGCCTGTAATCCCAGCTACTTGGGAGGCTGAGACAGGAGAATCGCTTGAACCTGGGAGGCAGGGGTTGCCGAGAGCCGACATCGTGCTACTGCACTCCAGCCCGGGTGACAGGGTGAGACTCCATCTCAAATAAATAAATAAATAAAACCACAAAACTCTGGACACTGAAGCTCAGGTGAGTTTCCTGGTTGGCAATATTCCATGCACATTGTCTGGCATTGATGCTGGGAGGGTAACACTTCCTGACTCCGGGGGGATGGGACGATGGATGCTTCACAGTTGAAACCCTCTCAGACTCTGCTCTGTGTGCCTCTTCCTTTGGCTGATTTTTATCCGTATCCTTTCCCTGTAATTAAACTGTCACTGGGAGAATAATAGCTTTCTGTAAGTTCTGTGTTTTTACAGAATCCTAGCATCTGACGGTAGTTCAGGGAACTCCTGAACTTGGAGTTGGTGAGGGCCGTCTTAAGGATTAGCCCTCAGCCTTTGAAGTCTGACTGATGCAGTAGTGCTTCTCTTCAGCTGTCCCAAAGCACTTGGTCACCATCTCTATCACAGCATCTAACATGTGCTTTTTGTTTGCTTTTTAAATATTTAATTATGTAATGAAAAAAATGCTCAAGGAGTGGAAAAGAGTTTACAGTGTGTGGTTATTTCATTAGTAGTGGTAGTGCAGTAATGAGGGGGAAACTGAGGCTCAAAGGGATAAGTAAATTGCCCAAAGCCACACAGTTAACAGAGCCAAGATTCATTGAAACTTAGTCATTCTAGTTCCGGAGTCAAGCTTCTAATCACCACATCACTCTGCCTCAGCATTTGTTGCCAATAATAGAAACCAAACACAAAGGTTAAGCTTAAATCCCGCCTCCCACAAAAAAATAACAAACAAGGAATTCATGGTTGTCAGTTTCCCTCCCCCGCCCCTTCCTCCTCTCTCTTTTTTCTCCACTCTGCCTCTGCTTTTGCTTGTGCAAGACCAATGGAAACAATAGACTTACAGTACTGGGGCTAAGGTAGAAATGAATGTATAGATTTTAAAGGGAAAATCCACTGGACCTATGGCTAAAGGGATTTGAAAGATAAAGAAAGAAAAATCAACCAAACCTTTAAAGTTTTTGACCTGGTTAACTTGGAGGGTGTTATCGTCCATGATAGTGGTGATTTGGAGAGAAGATAATAAACGTTTTTAATTTGAACTCAAATACAGTAATTCATGTACAATAACATTTATACAAGGTAAGCAGATTGATGAAACAGGTTGATGCCTTTTGGCAAAGGTATGTATTGTGTACCCACCACCTTAAAATCAAGATACAAAATTAGCTGGGCATGGTGGCATGTGCCTGTAGTCCCATGTATTTGGAGGCTGAGGCAGAAGAATCCTTTGAGCGCAGCAGTTCAAAGCCACAGTGTATTTGTATGATTGTGCTGGTAAATAGCCACTGCACTCCAGCCTGGGCAACATAGTGAGATGCTGTCTCACTATGTTTCTCTGAAAAGAAATATGTGGGCCGGGCGCGGTGGCTCAAGCCTGTAATCCCAGCACTTTGGGAGGCCGAGGCGGGTGGATCACGAGGTCAGGGGATCGAGACTATCCTGGCTAACATGGTGAAACCCCATCTCTACTAAAAATACAAAAAACTAGCCGGGCGTGGTGGCGGGCGCCTGTAGTCTCAGCTACTTGGGAGGCTGAGGCGGGAGAATGGCGTGAAGCCGGGAGGCGGAGCTTGCAGTGAGCTGAGATCACGCCACTGCACTCCAGCCTGGGAGACACAGCGAGACTCCGTCTCAAAAAAAAAAGAAAAGAAAAGAAATATGTGTGTGTGTGTGTGTGTGTGTGTGTGTTTGCCAGTCCCCAGAAAGTTCCCATGTGGCCTTTCCTTCCCTTATCATGCCTCATAACCATTAATTTGATTTCTATTACTCTAGATCAATTTTATCTGCTCTAAAACTTTATATACACAATCATGTTATGTACTCCTTTGTATCTGGTTTCTTTTGCTCAGCATAATATCTGTGAGATTCATCTATGTTACTTCATATATCAGTAACATTTTTTTGGCCAAGAGTATTTCATTGTACGAATATATCACAATTGGGTTATCACTTTACCTGTTGAAGAACATTTGGGTAATTTGCAAATTAGAGTAATTATAAATGAAGCTGTCACAAACACTAAAGTACAGCCCTTTCATGGACAGACAGATGTTTTCATTTCTTGTGTGTAAATACCTAGGAAGCTGAATTGCTGGCTCATAGGGTTGATGTATGTTACCTTTTCAAGAAACTGCCAAATGGAGTTTCTGGAGGGGTTGCCCCATTTCGTGTTCACACCAGCAATGCATGAATATTCTTGCTGCTCTCCATCCCTCGCCAACCCATACTATTGCATCTTTTCCATTTTAGCTATTCCAGTGAGTATGAAGTAGTGTTTTACTGTGTTTGTGTTTTTGTTTTTGTTTTGAGACGGAGTCTCGCTCTGTCGCCCAGGCTGGAGTGCGGTGGCGGCAATCTCCGCTCACTGCAAGCTCCGCCTCCTGGGTTCACGCCATTCTCCTGCCTCAGCCTACCATGTAGCTGGGACTACAGGCGCCCACCACCACGCCCGGCTAATTTTTTGTATTTTTAGTAGAGACGGGGTTTCACCGTGTTAGCCAGGATGGTCTCGATCTCCTGACCTCGTGATCCGCCCGTCTCGGCCTCCCAAAGTGCTGGGGTTACAGGCGTAAGCCACCGCGCCTGGCCTTACTGTGTTTTTTAAACAGCTTTATTGAGGTGTAGTTAACATACCATAAAAATTCACCATTGTAAGGGTACAGCTTAATTATATTTTTATTAAGTTTAGAGATTTGTGTAAACATCATCACAAACCAGTTTTCAAATATTTCTATCACTCCAAAAAGCTGCTTCATGTCCATTTGCAATCAGTCTCTGCCCCCATTCTCAGCCCAAGGGAACCACTCATCTGCATTCTGTCTCTATAAATTTACCTTTTCTGGATATTTCATGTAAATAGAATAATACAATAGGTAGTCTTTTGCTTCTGGCTCCTTTTACTTATCATAATATTTTTGAGGCTCATTCATGTTTAGCTTGTATATCAAGAACTACGGGAGTTCTGAGATTTTACCTACTTGCAAGCTAATCAGGTAGCCTGCCACAGTTTCATGTGTACTGACAGAAACCATGAGACTCCTGCATCATGGGCAAAGGACTTCATTACTCACAGCTCAGCAGGCAGCTCTGTGTTTGTGCTGTTTCCCCATGCCCCTCAGGTCCCAGGGAGTGGTACAGGGGGCCTCGATGGATAGTGCACAGGCAGTGGATATAAACATATCAAAGCGGAGAGACCCCAGGCTAAGGAAACCTTTATTTATATTTATTTATTTATTTATGACAGGGTCTTGCACCGTCACCAAGGCTGGAGTGCAGTGCCATGATCGCAGCTCACTGCAGCCTTAACCTCCCAAGCTTAAACAATCCTCCTACCTCAGCCTCCCAAGTAGCTGCGACTACAGGCATGTACTCAGCTAATTTTGGTTTTGTTTGCTTTTTGGAGAGAGAAGGTCCCACTACATTGCACAGGCTGGTCTCGAATTCCTGGGCTCAAGTGATATGCCCACCTTGGCCTCCCAGAGTGCTGAAATGACAGACGTAAGCCGCCATACCTGGCCCTAATTTTTTATAAGAGGCTTCAAGCAAACCTACTTAACCTTTGCCTTGGAGAGAGACATTGTCTTTAGTAAACTGGATATCACACAAGCCATCTCTCTGCTTTAGAAGGAGGTATTATCTCAGTCTTCCAAAGCTGAAGCTGTCTGCTATACAATTATCCTTGAAAGGATGGTCTGGAACAGGCAATCGGTGCCTCAGACCATGGAGAATATATATATAAATATATATATATATATATTTTTTTTTTTTTTTTGAGGTGGAGTTTTTGCTCTTGTTGCCCAGGCTGGAGTGCAATGGCGTGATCTCAGCTCACCTCAACCTCAGCCCACCGCAACCTCCACCTCCCACATTCAAGCCATTCTCCTGCCTCAGCCTCCCAAGTAGCTGGGATTACAGGCGTGCGCCTCCATGCCCGGCTAATTCTGTATTTTTAGTAGAGACAGGGTTTCTTTATGTTGGTCAGGCTGGTCTTGAACTCCCGACCTCAGGTGATCTGCCCGCCTCAGCCTCCCAAAGTGCTGGGATTAGAGGTGTGAGCCACCACGCCCGGCTGGAGAGTTGTCTTCTAACAACATATCCTTCTTTCTTTCCTTCCTTCCTTCCTTCCTTCCTTCCTTCCTTCCTTCCTTCCTTCCTTCCTTCCTTCCTTCCTTCCTTCCTCTGTTTCTTCTTTCTTTCTTTTCTTTCTTCCTGTCTTTCTTTTTGTTTTTTGCTGAATCGTAGCATAAAGAAAATATCTTTGTAGATCTATCACATTTTATCTATCCATTGATGGATATCTGGATTGTTTCCAGTTTTGGGCTATGACAAAGCTGTTATGAAAATTCACAAACATGCCTTGTATGAATATGTGTTTTCATTTCTCTAGATTCTTAGGAGTAGAATTTCTGGGTTGCATGGTTACTTAATGTGAAACTTTTTAAGAAACTGCCAAACTGTTTTCCAAATGGGCTGTACCATTTTATATTCCCATAGCAAAGTATTATTACAGGTATCTGTCTTCTTGGTAATAGCCATTCCAGTAGATATAAAGTGATAAAACATTGTAGTTGTAGTTGTAATTTGGATTTCTTGGCCGGGTGCGGTGGCTCACGCCTGTATCCCATCACTTTGGGAGGCGGAGGTGGGCAGATCCCTTGAGGTCAGTAGTTCAAGACCAGCCTGACCAACATGGTGAAACCCTGTCTCTACTAAAAATACAAAAATTAGCCAGGCATGGTGGTGGACACCTGTAATCCCAGGTACTTGAGAGGCTAAGGCAGGAGAATCACTTGAACCTGGGAGGCAGAGTTTGCAGTGAGCCGAGATCGCGCCACTGCACTCTAGCCTGGGCGACAGAGTAAGATAAGATAAGACAGAGTAAGATAAGATAAAAACTAAAAAAAATTAACTTGGATTTATCTAATGACTAATGGCTGATAATGTTATTGAGCATCTTTTCACATGTTTGTTAGCCATTGTATCTTTTCTTTGGTGAATTGTCTATTTAAATATTTTTCCTATTTTATAATTGGATCATCTGTCTTATTGAGTTGCAAATGTTCTTTATATATTCTGGATACAAGTTCTATATTGTATACATAATTTGCAAATATTTTCTTCCAGTCGGTCTTATCTTTTCCTTTCCTCCATGATGTGTTTTTTGTTTGTTTTAGTTTTCTTTTCAACAACAATGAAAAAACAGTTTTATTGATATAAAACTTATGTGCCATGAAGTTCACCTGTTAAAGTGTACAATTCAATGGTTTTTATTATTTTTTGGTATTATCATCATACTCTTACTTTAGAATATTTTCATCATCTGCAAGAGAAACATCATATCCATTAGTAGGCATTCCTCATTCTCCCTCCTCCTAGCCCTTGGTAATCAATAATCTACTTTATGTCTCTATAAACTTGCCTGTTCTGGTCATTTCATATTAATGGAATTATATAATATGTGGTCTTTTGTGACTGGCTTTATTTGTATGGCATAATGTTTTTGAGGTTCATCCATGTTTGTAGCATATATCAGTACTTCATTCTTTTCTTACTGATGATAATATTCCGTTTTATGGATATGCCATATTTGGTTTATCCATTCATTAGTTGATGGACATTTGAGTTATTTTCACATTTTGGCTACTATAAATAATGCTGCTATGAACATTCATGTACAAGTTTTTGCATGGACATATATTTTCATTTATTTTGGTTAGATATCTAGGAATGGAATTGCTGGGTCATGTAATAACTCTGTTTGGCATTTTGAAAAACTGCCAGCCAGGCGTGCTGGCTCATCCTTGTAATCCTAGCACTTTGAGAGGCAGAGGCAGGTGGATCACCTGAGGTCAGGAGTTCAAGACCAGCCTGGCCAACATGGGGAAACCCCATCTCTATTAAAATTACAAAAAAATGGCCAGGCGCAGTGGCTCTCGCCTGTAATCCCAGCACTTTGGGAGGCCGAGGTGGGCAGATCACGAGGTCAGGAGATTGAGACCATGTTGGCTAACACAGTGAAACCCCGTCTCTCCTAATAATACAAAAAAATTAGCCTGGCATGGTGGCGGGCACCTGTAGTCCCAGCTACATGGGAGGCTGAGGCAGGAGAATGGCTGGAACCCAGGAGTCGGAGCTTGCAGTGAGCCGAGATTGCGCCACTGCACTCCAGCCGGGGCGACAGAGTGAGACTCCATCTCAGAAAAAATAAACAAACAAACAAAAACATTAGTCGGACATGGTGGTGCGCGCATGTAGTCCCAGCTACTCGGGAGGCTGAGGCAGGAGAATCGCTTGAACCCAGGAGGCGGAGATTGCAGTGAGCTGAGATCAGGCCACTGCACTCCACCCTGGGTGATAGAGTGAGACAACGTCAAGAAAGAGAGAGAGAGAGAGAGAGAGAGAGAGAGACTGCCAAACTGTTTTCTAAAGTGTATACATCTTTTACATTCCCGCCAGCAGTGGAAGAGAATCAGTCTAGTAGATGTGAGTTGGTATCTTATTGTGGTTTTCATTCACATTTCCCTAATAACTAAATGATGTTGAGTACATTTTTATGTGGATATTCACCAGTTGTATATCTTTGGGAAAAAGTTCATTTGAATCATTTGCCCATTTTCTAACTCATTATTGTTTTAATTGTTGAGTTATAAGAATTCTTTTATATTCTAAATACAAGTGCCTTATCAGATTAGTGGTATTTTTTGAAGTACCAATGTTTTAAATTTTGATAAAATGCAATTTTTCAGGTTTTCAAAAAATGGGTTTACTTTTGATAAATCTAAGAAACCTTTGCCTAATCTGAAGTCACAAATATTTTCTGCTATATTTTCTTTTTCTTTTTCTTTTTTTTTTTTTTTGAGATGGAGTTTTGTTCTTGTTGTCCAGACTGAAGTGCAATGGCATGATCTTGGCTCACTGGAACCCCTCCCTCCCGTGTTCAAGCAATTCTCCTGCCTCAGCCTCCCAAGTAGCTGGGATTACATGCATTCGCCACCACGCCTGGCTAATTTTGTGTTTTTAGTAGAGACGAGGTTTCTCCATGTTGGTGAGGCTGGTCTCAAACTCCTGACCTCAGGTGATCTGCCTGCCTCAGCCTCCCAAAGTGCTGGGATTACAGGCATGAGTCACCGCACCTGGCCTCTGCTATATTTTCTTCTAGGAGTTTTATCATTTTAGCTATTACATTTAAGTCTATGATCCTACATTTAGGTCTATGAGATAATCTCTGTGTATTTTATGAGGGAAGTTCACTTTTCTGTATATGGATATCTATTAATAATTGTCCCAGCACCATTGCTGAAAAGGCTACAATTTCCTCATTGAATTTTTTGACACCTTTGTTGAAAATCAATTCACCATAAATGTAAGGTTTATTTCTGGACTCTCAATTCTGTTTCATTGATCTATATGCCTATCCTTGCACTAATACTACACTGTCTTCACTACTGTGGCCTTATAGTAAATTTTAATATTTAGTAGTATAAATCCCCCACCTTTGTTCTCTTTTTTAAAAATTATTTTGACTTTTTTAGGTCTTTTACATTTTCATATAAATTGTAAAATTCATTTGTGAATTACACCAAAAAAAAGCTGCTATGATTTTGATAGGGATGCATTAAATTTATAAATCAATTTGGGAAAAATTACCATCTTGACAATATTGAGTCTTTGAATATGAACATGGAATGTCTTTTCACTTATTTAGATCTTCTTTAATGTGTCTCATGTATGTTTTGTAGTTTTTAGTGTACATTTTCTACTTTTTATTAAATTTATTGCTACATATATTTTTGGTGCTACTATAAATGAAATTGTTTTCCTAATTTTATTTTTGGATTGTTTGTTGTTAATATATAGAAGTATAATTGGTTTTTTGTGTGTATTATTCTTGTGTCTTATAACCTCACAACTTGTTCATTAGTTCCACTAGTTTTTTGTGGATTCCTTGGGATTTTCTACATACAATATTGTGTTATTAGTGAATAAAGATGGTTTTACATATTTCTGTTTAATCAGAAAGCATTTATTTATTTATTTAACTTATAGAAGGGTAAGAGTAAACATCCTTGCCTTGTTCCTGACTTAAGGGGAAAGTATTTAGTTCTTCATTATTAAGTATAATGTTAGTTGCATAAAATTACTCTCCAAGAATTTTCAGAAACACAGCAAGTAAGACTGTTCCTCTTGATGACAGTGTTCTTTGTCCCCCTAATTGGCTCAGATAAATCACAAGTACAATACTGGAACCAAATATTTTGCAAGCTGGGAAATATCAGAGGCTGGAAGGAGGAGAGAGAGAGAGACAGAGACAGAGATAGAGATAGAGATAGAGAAAGATACAGAGATGATACAGAGGGAGAATGGTAAAGGCCCAAGTGACTCATCTAAACGACATCAGCCAAGTGGATTCTATCAGTGGGTTGTAACCAAGATGGGTTGGAGGGCCAGGACAGGAAATGGTAAAAATCAAAAGAATGCCCAGTAGCTTTCCATCAGCATGAAGGATCTTATCTCAAAATAAGAGTAAGTGCTAGTTTACTCTGAGGACTGGGAAATAGAGGCCCTCTGAACTGGCATTATCTGTGTGGGAAATGCTGTTGGAAGGACTGGGACAGGATGTAGACATGCATTAAGGGAGGGCAAATCCCTTCAGTGTGAAAGCAGAGTTCGAAATATTACATTAGTCAAGTGTACCAGCTGCCCTGCCCATTAAATATTAATGCTAAAATCCCTGTCAATCAACAGAAACAACCTTGTCCCACTCAGACCTGCTAAAGAAGAGCTGTGCAGGTCATTCAGCAAATAATAAGGGTAAAGGGACTTGGCTTTTTTTGTCCATAATGATGTCAAAGAAGCATTCAATATTGAAGGTCACGCTGTTCCCTTCCTTGTCTGTCTTTTGATTGAATGCTTCTGGGAGGCTGGGGAGTGTGGCTGTGGTTCTCAAACTTGGATGTCTATGGGACTGAACTGTAAGCCTTGTGAAATGCAGATTTCTGGGCTCCCATTCTTGCTCCCACTCGTTGTCTGATTCGATAGGTGAGGTTAGGGGAGGGAGTGTGCATCCCGTGATTTTGATATATGTATCCTGCAGGCCATTCCTTGAGAAACACTGGGCTAGCGCAGTAGCTCATGCCTGTAATCCCAGCATTTTGGGAGGCAGAGGTGTTCACGAGCTCAGGAGTTCGAGACCAGCCTGACCAACATGGAGAAACCCTGTCTCTACTAAAAATACAAAAATTAGCCAGGCCTGGTGGTACACGCCTGTAATCCCAGCTACTCCGGAGGCTGAGGCAGGAGAATCGCTTGAACCCAGGAGGCGGAGGTTGCAGTGAGCCAAAATTGTGCCACTGCACTCCAGCCTGGGTGATAGAGGGAGAAAAAAAAAAAAAGATAGAGTGAGTTAAATGATCAATTTGTTACAGGAAAGAGGTCCCAATCCAGACCCCAAGAGAGAGTTATTGGATCTAGCACGAGAAAGACCCCAAGAGAGGGTTCTTGGATCTAGAATAAGAAAGAATTTAGGGCGAGTCCACAGTGCAAAGTGAAAGCAAGTTTTAGAAAGTAAAGGAATAAAAGAATGGCTACTCCATAGAGCAGCCCCATGGCCTGCTGGTTGCCCCATATCTTGATGATATGCTGAACAAGGGATAGATTATTCATGCCTCCCATTTTTTAGACCATATAGGGTAACTTCCTGACGTTGCCATGGCATTTTTGTAAACTGTCATGGCAATGGTGAAAGTATAGCAGTCAGGACAACCAGAGGTCACTGTCGTCGCTATTTTGGTTTTGGTGGGTTTGACCAGCTCCTTTACTGCAATCTGTTTTATCAACAAGGTCTTTATGACCTGTATTTGGTGCTGACCTCCTATATCATCCTATGACTCAGAATGCCTTAACTGTCTGGGAATGCAGCCCAGTAGGTTTCAGCCTCATTTCACCCAGCTCCTATTTAAGATGGAGTTGCTCTGGTTCACATGCCTCTGACAAATTCATAATGGCTCCAAGTTCATCAGCAGAGACCTTAAACCCAGCGCCCCCTCACTTTCACTCTGCCTCTCATGACCCTAGTATAAATTGGGACGTCGCAAAGAGTTAAACACCCACAAAGGGCTTTGGTTTGGCACAGAGCCTGATACAGGAAGCTGTGTTTCCCACAGAGAGGTGGTGGCCTGACCTGTGGGGACAGGGTGCAGTGATCTACTGGCCAGGTCTGCTTTGCAAAATTCTGACCGCAGGGGTCTGTGTGACCTGCGTCTTTCTCTTACTTTGCCTCTGCAGTGAAGGGCCTGCAGGGAATGTCAGCGGTTCAGGAAGCAGTGCTGTGTGAAGGAAGGCACACTGACCCAATTTCCTATTCTGCCTCTCCCTCTTGTAAGCTGAGAGGTTTTGCACATGTCAGGTCATTTCTGTCAATTTTAGTTTCCTTATGTTCCAAAACAAGGGCAGATCAGATCTTTGTATGTGGGCAGGGTGGCTTAGCACTTTCACATATGGTCTCCCTTTGATTCCCACAAGACTGTGGATTCCACAAAACAGGAATTCTATCTCAATTCACAAGTGAGCAAATGGAGACTAAACTGGTGAAAGGACTTGTTCAAAGTCACAGGGCGAGTGTGGAACTCCAGCCTGACTCGTGTCCAGTGGTCTACACTACATTGCTATGCCCTCATTCTCTACCTTGAAGGTCAGCTGTGAGGAGTAAAAAAGATTATGGATGTGAAAGTTCTTGGTACACTTTGCGGCACCATGCCCCATCCTCATCAGCCATAACAGGACATAAAGGTGGATGTCTATTTATGGAGAGTTACCATTTGGCTTTGGACTAACATACCATCGTATTTTATAGAGAATACTCAACCATATGTGCTTAGCCTACTGAGAGCTCTTCAGTGTATCACATGGAAAATGTATATTTTCATCATCATGTTATTATCATCATCTTCCTTATCAGTAACAACATCGTTTATAACATACTGGCATACTACATACAGGGCTCTTGTAGAGTGCTTTAAATATAACGTGACATTTATTCCCACCAATGTCAAGTGAGGAATTAAAAATACCTATGAGAAAGACACTATTATTATCCTCATTATATAGGAGGAAGAGTTTAAGCATTTGGCCTCTACTCTACCTGACTCTAGTCTTCCTGTTAACAGCATGCTGCTCTGCAGCTTCTGTTTAGAGTTGACGGGGATAATGTAGGAGTCAGGAGATATTTTCCTTCCCCTGTGAAGCTTCACGTCTAAGTCTGTTGAAATTAACTGACAATAGATAAATAGAAAAAAAGTGTAAGAATTTATTAATGTGGAATTTATTAAACATGGGAGTTCTGCAAAGAGGAGACTGAAAGAGCCAGGTGGCTGAAGCATGACTGAGGCATGTTGGCACAGAAGCACTGAAGAGTTTTGGTTGGACTAAAGAGTTTGGGGATAGGTGGGAGGAAGACAGAGAAGAGCAAAATGAAAGTAATATTTACTGAGCATTTGCATATTGAAGGAAGGAGCTTTCTGTGTATTCCATTATAAATACTGACAACCCTGTGAGAAAGATGCTGTTATTTCTATTACATAAATAAAGATACTTAGATTTAGAGAACATAAAAACTTTGTCCCAGGACAAAACGTAAATAAGTAACAGGACTGGGAGTACAATCCACACTTTGGAGTTGGCTGCAAAACCCATTGCTCTTTCTGTAATTCCTGATACTACTATGATCTTCCAGATTATTCCGTTAAAGGAATGCAGGGAACCCAAAATATGGCTCCCTAGTATAATGAGTATTTTCAGTTAAAGGCCCTTAGAGAACAACAACAGATGCTGGAAGAGACTTTTCTCCTATCTACATAAAGTCCTGACAGATCTAACAAGGAAAACAATTGTTTTTTCTCCTCCCTTCCTGTCTCTCCATCCTCTACTTCTCCCAAAGACAGGATGAAGCTGTTCTTTGAAATTTCGTTATCTGAAAGAATTCAGACCTCCCTGTATTAGGGTTCTCTAGAGGGACAGAATTAATAGGATAGATGGACATATAAAGAGGAGTTTATTAAGAAGTATTAACTCACGTGATCACAAGGTGAGGTCCCACAATAGGCCATCTGCAGACTGAGAAGCAAGGAAGCCAGTCCGAGTCCCAAAGCTGGAGAACTTGGAGTCTGATGTTCGAGGGCAGGAAGCATCCAGCATAGGAGAAAGATGTAGGCTCAGACGCTAAGCCAGTCTAATCTTTCCATATTCTTCTGCCTGCTTTTATTCTGGCCTCACTGGCAACTAATTAGATTGTGCCCACTCAGATTGAGGTGGGTCTGCCTTTCCCAGTCCACTCACTGAAATGTTAATCTCCTTTGGCCACACCCAGGAACAATACTTTGCATACTCAACTAATCAAGTTGACATTCAGTATTAACTGTCACACTCCCCAAAAGGAAAACAATTATCTCTGGTCCCTTCCCTGAGTTCCATTAACTGAACACATATTACAGGAAGAAAGACTGAAGTCAGTCAACACACCTGGACAGACTTGTCACAAACCACTGTCCACTCTGCAGGCCCAACAGAGCTTATGCCAGGCCATTTTTATGTTCCTCAAACCCACTAAATTGCCTGGCTTACATGGCAAAACCCTGTCTCTACTGAAAATACAAAAATTAGCTGAGCTGGGCATGGTGGCACTTGCCTATAATCCCAGCTACTTAGATTGTAATTGCCCAAGGGGTTTGCCTTGCCTGCAGCCTAGACAGAGCTGATTAATCAAGACAGGGGAATTGCAATAGAGAAAGAGTAATTCACAGAGAGCCGCCTGTGAGGGACACTGGAGTTTTATTATTACTCAAATCAGTCTCTCTGAGCATTCCAGCATTCGGGGAGCAGTGTTTTTAAGGATAACTTGGTGGGTGGGGGGAAGCCAGTGAGCCAGGAGTGCTGATTGGTCAGAGATGAAATCACAGAGAGTCGAAGCTGTCTTCTTGCCCTCTGTCAGTTCCTGGGTTGAGGCCGCAAGATCAGATGAGCCAGTTTATTAATCTGGGTGGTGCCAGCTGATCTGTCAAGTGCTGGGTCTGCAAAACATCTCAAGCACTGATCTCAGGAGCAGTTTAGAGAGGGTCAGAATCTTGTATCCTCCAGCTGCATGACTCCTAAACCGTAATTTCTAATCTCGTGGCTAATGTTAGTCCTACAAAGGCAATCTAGTCCCCAGGCAAGAAGGAGGTCTGCTTTGGGAAAGGGCTGTTACCATCTTTGTTTAAACTATAAACTAAGTTTCTCCCAAAGTTAGTTTAGCCTGGGCCCAGGAATGAACAAGGACAGCTTGGAGATTAGAAGCAAGATGGAGTTGGTTAAGTTAGATCGCTTTCACTGTCTCAGTCATAATTTTGCAAAGGCGGTTTCAGGGTGGCTGGGACACAAGCATGGCTTGAACCCAGGAGGTGGAGGTTGCAATAAGCTGAGGTTGCACCACTGCACTCCAGCCTGGGTGACAGAGTGAGGCCCTGTCTCAAAAAAAAAAAAAAAAAAAAAAGTAAGAATTATTTACTATTCCCCTGAAATTATCCATATTTTTCCCATCTCCCCCTATCCCTCTGTGAAATAAAGTTATGTAAGTATTTTGATTCCATTGGTATATTGGGTAATCACTTTGTGATTCTCCCTTGAGTATACATTAATAAATTTGTATGCCTTTTCTCAAATTAGTCTACCTTTTGTAAGTTGATTTTTTCAGGGAAACTTCCAAAGGCAAAGGGGAAGCCCTACACCATATATCTAGACTATCCCATATGTCTAGAATCCCCAAACTGAATTTATAAAGGCTAAATCTTACCTATGCTAGGCTTGGGCTTAAAATTTCTTTTTCTTCTGTCTCCACAAAGCCCAAGGAAAGACTCTTCCTTTGGAAATGCAGGTAATTTGTGATGTTTGAGAGGCAAAGTGCATAAACATGTGTGACCTAAAACCTGCAGAGATCATGTGGTGGAATGAAAGGGTAGCACTTTCTACTGATGCCTGGGTTTCGGCCCACGTTCTGCCACTAACTGGCTTTACTGAGCTTCAGCAGCTCAATGCTTTAAGACACTGCAGTTGGTTGAAAAGCTTTTTATGGATCTACTGTTTAATGCATTTAATTGGCCTTTTTGATTTTATAAAGGTGGAATTTGACAGTAAAACCTATAGTGAAGGTTGATTGTGTAGCACCTTCCATTTATCAGGAAAACTTTTTTTGCATGCTGGGTTTGTCAGCCATTAGCCAAACGAAAATCATGGAAGAGACAGAAAATTTTAAATGAGAGAAAAGGAAGGGTGAGTCAAAAAGTAACATTAGACTGAGACTGGGCTCTTGCTTTTAGCAGGTAATCCCCAATAATCCACATAAAGTAAGAATAAAACACCACAGTTATTAAAAGCCCTGAGGTTCTTGCTTTTAATCCCCCTTTTCTTAAAAAGTTATCTGTTCCATATGCACAAGGCACTTCCCATCCTCCCCTGACTCTCTCCATCACCACCCTCCCCAGTGCTTGAGAGATTCATTTATTCAAGGATTAATTTAGTATTGATCAACAGCCCATCTGCCTTACATAAAAAAAAATTAAAAAGCAAAATATGGTCCTTTTCTGTTCTTTTAACACAAGAATGAGTGCCCTTCCCCCACACTTCTCACTGATACACCTCCTTTTTCAATTATTTTGTATGTAAAGCAAAGAAATTCCTTGCTTCAGCTATCCTCCTAAGCTTACCAAATCTAGGCTTTGTTCCTAGGCCTCTAAAATTCACTCCTCCAGAAACTCAAGTCTTTGAGGAGTATGGTTGGCCCCTGGCTGGCGTTTTGTAAATCAATCTCTTTGAGAGCTTTACCCACCTGTGAAGTCTTTTCAAAAGTCTTTATGATTCTGGATAAACACCAGGATGCAAACCCCAATAGGGGAAGTCTCAGGAAAGGTTGTTTTTCCTTTATTTTGGGCTACTTGCATGAATCTTGGTCAAGATTTTTGCAAAGAAATAATTAAAATATGACAGCAACACTAACTGGTGATTAGAACAAGAAAATGGACAAATGTCATGAGCATAGGCTGAAGGTGAAGTCAGTGAAATTAAGTGATTTTGGTAAAACAAAAGAGCAAATTTCCACATTTAGGTCTATCTTTGCTTTTTCTAGATCAGCCACATTCAGAATCTTTCTTTCTTTTCTTTTTCTTTCTTCCTTCCTTCCTCTTTCTTTCTTTCTTTCTTTCTTTCTTTCTTTCTTTCTTTCTTTCTTTCTTTCTTTCTTCCTTCCTTCCTTCCTTCCTTCCTTCCTTCCTTCCTTCCTTCCTTCCTTTCTTTCNCTTCCTTCCTTCCTTCCTTCCTTCCTTCCTTCCTTCCTTCCTTCCTTCCTTCCTTCCTTTCTTTCCTTTCTTTCCTTTCTTTCCTTTCTTTCTTCTTTCGTCTTTCTCTCTCTCCCTTTCTCTCTTTCTTTCTTTCAGATAGAGTCTCACTCTGTTGCCCAGGTTGGAGTGCAGTGGTGCGGTCTTGGCCTACCGCAACCTTGGTCTAGGTTCAAGCAATTCTCCTGCCTCAGTCTCCTGAGTAGCTGGAACTACAGGCACCTGCCACCACACCCAGCCAACTTAGAGTAGGTAATTTTTTAAGCTATATTTTTTCTCCTGTGACATCTGAAAACCTGTGGTATTAAACTCAGATAGTTGATCATGAACAAACACCTAAGCATCTGCTCTAAGAAACAGAATGCTGTGGCTTCTTGCACAATATAGTCATGTAAAAGAAAAACATTTGCCTCTTGCTAGAGATGGATTGGATGCAGTGATGGGGAGGTAGAAGGTGTGCTGCTTTGTCTTAGAACCCCCAGATATTCACAATACTTGTGACTTTTAAATAAGCTGCCAAAAACTGACATGGACTTCATTTTGATCCAGGAGAAGTTAGCCATCTAGAGTCTTTTGATTACTAAGGCCCCCCAACAAAACAATTTTTATGGACACCTTAGGGTTGCACATCTGTGAAAGCAGATGCAATATCAGACAGAAGCTGGTAAAGGTAGAGGCTTGGAGTGAGTGAAACTTTGGATACATAGGAGAGAGCCAATTGGTCAATATTTGGCTTTCAGCACAGTGTTTTCAATGTCTGGCTGGCCTGGGGACCACCTACATCAGCAATTCCCAGAAGGATTGTTTAAAATGCAGATGCACCAGATCTATTGAATCAGAGTCTCTGTGGGTGGGCTCTGGACTCTAGAGTTTAACTAACTTTCCAGGTGCTTCTTCTGCATGTTGGAGTTTAAAAAGCATTGTTTTAAAACTGGTGTAGCCAGGCTTACCTGTTGCTACTTGGAGTTAGAAAGAGATGATCATTGACAAAAATACCAAACTCAGTAAAATATTTGAAGAGATTTATTTTGAACTAAATATGAGTGACCATGGCCTGAGGCACAGTCTAAAGAGGTCTTGAGAATATGTGCCCAAGGCAGTTGGGTTACAGCTTGGCTTTATACATTTTAGAGAGACATAAGACATCAGTTAATACATGTGAGGTATACATTGGTTCAGCCCAAAAAGGCAGGACAACTCAAAGGGAGGGCATACAGATCATAGGCAGATTCAAAGATTTTCTGATGGCAATTGGTTGAAAGAGTTAAGTTATTATCTAAATATCCAGAATCAATATAAAGGAGTGTCTGGGTTAAGATAAGTAGTTGTGGGTTGGGCACAGTGGCTCAGGCCTGTAATCCCAGCACTTTGGGAGGCCGAGGTGGGCAGATCACTTGAGCTCAGGAGTTCAAGACCAGCCTGACCAACATGGTGAATCCCCGTCTCTACAAAAAATACTAAAGTTAGTCAGGCGTGGTGGTGGGCACCCGTAATCCCAGCTACTTGGGAGGCTGAGGCAGGAGAATCGCTTGAAACTGGGAGCTGGAGGTTGCAGTGAGCCGAGATCACACCTCTGCACTCCAGACTGGGCTACAGAGTGAGACTCCTCTGTCAAAAAAAAAAAAAAAAAAAGATAAGTAGTTGTGAAGACCAAGTTTCTTATCACATACATGAAGTCTCATAAGTGGCTACTCTTAGAGACAATAGATCATAAATGTTTCCCACAGAATGCAATTTTCTCCCATAAGAGACAGCTGTGTAGGGCCATTCTAAAATATTTTAAAGAAATATATTTTAGAGTAAAATACTTTTCTTTTTTAGGGTCTGTTATTTGTCATATGATGCTACATTACAGTCAGGTTAAAATTTAGTATCTTATTGCTAGAAAGTCTGTTTTTTCAGTCTTAAGATCTCTGTTTTAATGTTAATGCTACTCAGTTATGCCTGAACTCCAAAGGGAGGAGAGTATAATGAGGCATGTCTTAACCTCTCTTCTCATTACGGCCTGAACCACTTATTTAGGTTTCTTTGGGTCTCCTCGGCTGAGAGATGGGTCTATTCAGTTGTTTCGGGGCTTCAATTTTTATTTTTGGTTTACATGATTATTCATTGGTTCTAGCAAATAAATGTACTTTTAACTGTGGCCTGTTTTATGTAGGTGCCTGATTAGCACCTGAACAGAACCTTTGGGGTCCCATTCTGCCTACAGAAAGTCACTACACTGAGACTTGATATTCTGACCAGCTCCTATTAATCTCAACTCCTCCATCCTTTTATCTCCTTTTTCTATACTGTACACTATAAAGGAGTAGTTTCCAGACTGTTTTGTTGTTTTGTAAATCAGTAAAAGAGCAAAATAAATGAAACCAAAAACATTTTGGTGATCAACTTAGGGCCGCTTACTTCTCTTTTTCCAAGTAATGTTGAAAAATAACTATCACATGGCAGTAGTAAGTTCTTACTTATCAATAATAACAGTAAAAGTAAATGCACTAAACTCTTCTATAAAAAGGCATACAGTGGCTGATTGGATAAAAAACAATATCCAAGGATCTGCTGCCTATAAGAAACACAGTTCACCTATAAAGACATACACAGACTGAAAATAAAGAAATGGAAAAAAATATTCCATGCAAATGGAAACCAAGAAAGAACAGAAGTAGCTTTACTTCTATCAGATAAAATAGATTTCAAGACAAAGAAAGTCATTATATAGTGATAAAAAGGTTAATTCAGCAAGAGAATATAACAATTGTAAATAAATATATATATATATATGCACCCAACACTGGAGCACCCAGATATATAAAGCAAATATTATTAGAGTTAAGGAGATAGATAGACCTCAATACAATAATAGATAGAGACTTGAGCATCCCACTGTCAGCATTCAACAGGTCTTTCAAACACAAATCAATGAAGAAATATTGGACTTAATTTGCACTATAGACCAAATGAACCTAATAGACACCTACAGAACATTTCATCCAATGGCTGCAGAATACACATTCTTCTCCTCAGCACATACATTATTATCAAGGATAGACTGTAAGTTAGGCCACAAAACAAGTCCTAAAAATTTCAAAAAGTTGAAATCACATCAAGAATCTCATCTGACTACAATGGAATAAAACCAGAAATCAATTACAAGAGAAACTTTTGAAATTATACACGCACATGGAAATTAAATGATATGCTCCTGAATGACCAGTGAGGCAATGAAGAAACTAAGAAAAAAATTGAAAAATTTCTTAAAACAAATAAAAATGGAAATACAACGTACAAAAACCTATGGGATACAGCAAAAGCACTACTAAGAGGAAAGTTTATAGCAATAAGTGCTTACATTAAAAAAGTAGAAAACTTTAAATAAACAACCTAATGATGCATCTTAAAGAACTAGAAAAGCAAGAGCAAAACAAGCTCAAAATTATTAGAAGAAAAGAAATAAGGATCAGAGCAGAAACAAATGAAATTGAAACAAAAAAACAATGTGATATATCATATCACAAAAATCAACAAAATGAAAAGTTGGTTTTCTGAAAAGATAAGCAAAAGAAACTTTTACCCAGCCTAAGAAAAAAAAGAGAGAAGACCCAAATACATAAAATCAGAGATGAGAAAGGAGACATGACAACTTATACCACAGAAATTCAAAGGATCATTGAGGCCTACTATGAGCAACCATATGCCAATAAATTGAAAAACCTAGAAGAAATGAATAAATTCTGAGACTTCTGAGACACATACAACCTACCAAGATCAAACCATTAAGACACTGGAAACCTGAATAGACAAATAACGAGTAAAGAGAGTGAAGTCATAATTAAATGTCTCCCAGAAAAGAGAGAAAAAAAAAAAAAAAAAAGCCTGAGACCTAATGGCTTCACTGCTGAATTTTACCAAACATTTAAATAACTAATATCAATTCTACTCAAACTATTCTGAAAAAAAGAGCAAGAGGTGTACTTCCAAACTCATTCTACAAGACTAGTATTACTCTGATACCAAAACCAGACAAAGATACATCAAAAAAATAAAAAGAAAGAAAACGACAGGCCAATATTTCTCATGAACATTGATGCAAATATTCTCAACAAAATACCAACAAACCAAATTCAACAACACATTAAAAGATCATTCATCATGACCAAGTGAAGTTTATCCCAGGGATGCAAGGATGGCATAACATAAGCAAATCAATGTGATACATCATATCAACAGAATGAAGGACAAAAGCCCTATGACCATTTCAATTGATTCGGAAAAGGCATTTAAGAAAATCCAACATCTCTTTATGATAAAAACCCTAAAAAAAACAACAGGAACATATCTCAACACAATAAAAGGCATATATGACAGATCCACAGCTAGTATTGAATGGGGAAGAACTAAAAGCCTTTCCTCTAAGAGCTGAAACATGACAAGGATGTCCACTTTTACCACTTTTATTCAACATAGTACTTGAATTCCTAGCTAAAGCAATCAGATAAGAGAAAAACAAGTAAGAATTCAAATTATCCTTGTTTATAGATGATATGGCCTTATATTTGGAAAAACCTAAGGACTACACCAAAAAACTATTAGAACTGGTAAACAGATTCAGTAAAGTTGCAGGATACAAAATTTACATATGAAAACCAGTAGCATTTCTATGCCAACAACAATCTGAAAAAGAAATTTTAAAAAAATCTCATTTACGCCAGGTGTGGTGGCTCACGCCTGTAATCCCAGCACTTTGGGAGGCCGAGGCAGGCGGATCATGAGGTCAGGAGATTGAGACCACCCTGGTTAACATGGTGAAACCCTGTCTCTACTAAAAATACAAAAAATTAACTGGGTGTGGTGGCGGGCGCCTGTAGTCCCAGTTGCTTGGAAGGCTGAGGTAGGAGAATGGTGTGAACCTGGGAGGTGGAGCTTGCAGTGAGCCGAGATCGCACCACTGCACACTCCAGCCTGGGTGACAAGGCAAGACTCCATCTCAAAAAATAATAATAATAATCATTTACAAGTAAAAGATCTCTCCAACAAAAACTAAAAAACACTGATGCAATAAATTGAAAAGAACACACAAAAAAATGGGAATATATTCCATGTTCATGGATTAAAAGAATCAATATTATTAAAATGTCCATACTACCCAAAGCAATGTATAGATTTATGCAATCTCTATCAAAATATCAATGGCATTCTTCACAGAAATAGACAAAATAATTCTAAAGTTTATATGGAACCACAAAAGACTCAGAATAGCCAAAGTCATTTTGAGCAAAAAGAAGAAAACTGGAGGAATCACATTACCTAACTTCAGCTTATACCACAGAGTTATAGTAATGCCAGCATGGTACTGGCATAAAAACAGACACATAAACCAATGGAACACAATAGAAAGCCCAGAAATAAATCCATACATCTACAATGAACTTATTTTCAACAAAGGTGCCAAGAACATACACTGGGGAAAGAATACGTTCATCAATAAACAGTACTGGGAAAACTGTAAATCCATATGGAAGAGAATGAAACTAGACCCCTCTCTCTCTCCATATACAAAAATCAAGTCAAAATGGATTAAATACTTAAAATCTAAGGCCAAAAATTATGAAACCACTAAAAGGAAATATTGGAGAAACTCTCTAAGACATTGGTCTGGGCAAAGATTTCTTGCATCATACCCTGAAAGCACAGGCAACCAAAGGTAAAATGTACAAATGGGATCACATCAAGTTAAAAAGCATCTGCACAGCAAAGGAAATAATAAAGTAAAGAGACAACAGGCAGAATTGGAGAAAATATTTGCAAACTATCTGACAGGGGATTACTAATTATTATTATAATAGTATTAGAGCTCAAACAATTCAATATGAAAAAAATCTAATAATCTGATTTTAAAATGGGCAAAATGGACAGAATACATTGGGTGTGGTGGCTCAGGCTTTTAGTCCCAGCACTTTGGGAGACTGAGGTAGGTGGACTGCTTGAGCTCAGGAGTTTGAGATCAGCCTGGGCAATATGGTGAAACTCCATCTCTACAAAAAAAAAAAAAAAAAAAAAAAAAAATTAGCCGGGTGTGGTGGCATGTGCATGTAGTCCCAGCTAGATATTTCTCAAAAGAAGATATACATATGGCAAACAGGCATATAAAAAGGTGCCCAAAGGCTGGAAACAGTGGCTCACACATATAATCCCAGCGCTTTGGGAGGCCGAGGTGGGCAGATCACCTGAGGTCAGGAGTTCAAGACCATCTTGGCCAACATGGCTAAACCCCATCTCTACTAAAAATACAAAATTAGCCAGGTGTGGTGGCACATGCCTGTTATCCCAGCTACTCAGGAGGCTGAGGCAGGAGAATTGTTTGAGCCCGGGAGACTGAGGTTGCAGTGAGCCTAGATCGTGCCACTCCACTCCAGCCTGGGCAACAGAGCAAGATTCCATCTCAACAACAACAAAAAAGGGCTAAACATCATTGATCATCAGAGAAATGAAATTCAAAGTTACAGTGAGATGTCATCTCACCCCAGTTAATTGGCTTTTATCCCAACAACAGGCAATAACAAATGCTGGTGAGGATGTAGAGAAAAGGGAACTGTTGGTGAGAATGTAAATTAGTACAGGCACTGTGGAGAACAGTATGGAGGTGCCTTGAAAAACTCAAAACTATCATGTGATCCAGCAATCCCACTGCTGGGTATATATCCAAAAGAAAGGAAATCAGTATATCAAAGAGATACCTGCACTCCCATATTTATTGCAGCACTATTTATGATAGCCGATATTTGGAATTAACCTAAGTGTCCATCAACAGATGAATGGATAAAGAAAATGTGATACATATGCACAATGGAGTACTCTTCAACCATAAAAAGGAGATCCAGTCATTTGCAACAGCATGAACAGAACTGGAGGACATTATGCTAAGTAAAATAAGCCGGGCACCGAAAGATAAATCTCACATATTCTCACTCAGTTGTGGGAGCTGAAAATTAAAACAGTCGAACTCATAGAGATAGAGAGTAGAATGATGGTTAACAGAGGCTGGGACGAGTAGTGGGTTTGGCGGGGGGAGTGAAGATGGTTAATGGGTGCAAAGATACAGTTAGAATGAATAAGATCTAGTATTTGATAGCACAACAGGGTGACTACAGTCAACGATAATTTATAGTACATTTAAAAATAACTGAAAGAGTATAATTGGAATGTTTGCAACACAAAGAAATAATAAATGCTTGAGGTGATGCATACCCCATTTACCTCGATGTGATTATTACCCATTGTATGCCTGTATTAAAATATCTCATGTATCCCATAAATACATACACCTAGGTATTAGTCTGTTCTCACATTACTATAAAGATACTATCAGAGGCCGGGCACAGCAGCTCATGCTTGCAATCCCAGCACTTTGGGAGGCCAAGACAGGTGGATCACCTGAGGTCAGGAGTTCGAGACCAGCCTGGCCAACCTAGTGAAACCCCATCTCTACTAAAAATACAAAAAATTAGCCAGGTGTGGTGATGGGCACCTGTAATCTCAGCTACTCGGGAGACTTGAGACAGGAGAATAGCTTGAACCCGGGAGGTGGAGGTTACAGTGAGCTGAGATGGCACCATTGCACTCCAGCCTGGGCAACAAGTGAAACTGCGTCTCAAAAAAAAAAACCAAAAAAAGAAACAAAAAAAAGATACTACCAGAGACAGGGTAATATATAAACAAAGGAAATTTAGTTGACTCACAGTTCCACATGGCCGGGGAGGCCTCAGGAAATTCACAATCATGGCGGAAGCAGAAGCAGGCATCTTCTTCACAAGATGCAGGAGAGAGTGTGAGTGTGTGAAGGAGGAACTTCCGAACACTTATAAAACTGTCAGATCTCATGAGAACTCATTCACTATCATGAGAACAGCATGGGGAAAACCACCCCCATGATCCAGTCACCTCCCTCCCTCAACATGTGGGGATTATAGGTCCTTCTCTTGACCATGGGGATTACAATTCAAGACGAGATTTGGTGGGGATACAGTGCCAAACTATATCATACTCTGTACCCCTAAAAATAAAAAATAAAACAAGAGATGAAAGCCACTAAAAAAAAGGTAACTATCATCTATCATTACCATGATTATATAAAATAAAGAAGATTCTAGCACTGATTTTAAAAAGGAGAAAGATACGTGAATTGGTTTATAAAACTCACTATGTTATTATCATTTTTCTCTATTTTTTTTTTTTTTTTTTGAGAGGGAGTCTCGCTGTGTCACCCAGGCTGGAGTGCAGTGGCGTGATCTCAGCTTACTGCAACCTCCGCCTCCTGGGTTCAAGCGATTCTCCTGCCTCAGCCTCACGAGTAGTTGGGAGTACAGGTGCCCACCACATGCCCAGCTAATTTTTGTATTTTTGTAGAGATGGGGTTTCACTATGTAGGTCAAGCTGGTCTCGAACTCCTGACCTCAAATGATCGGCCTGCCTCAGCCTCCCAAAGTGCTGGGATTACAGGCGTGAGCCACCGCGCCCGACCTCTATGTTGCGTTTTTTAAAGAACTACTGGTGTAGAAGGCAGAATTTATCCAAGGGCAACACAACCTGGCTCATTGGAATTGATTACAAGAGGGACTAATTAGCAAAGGACAGCCACCTTGTCTGTCTGGGGAGAGGAAAGGACATTTAAGGAAGTAGGTTTAAGCAGGATTTTGAATCGTAGGGGGATTTTAATGTATCATGGTCAGTTTTTACAGGTGAGAGAGCAGGAACCCAGCCATGGAAGCTTGGTGTGTGGGGTGCACTGGGTGCTGGGAGGTAGTAAATCTGGTAGGTCTCTCAGGCTAAAATTGGAGAGATCTTAATAGCAATAATCATAGCTGACCACCATGTGCATATTTAGAATGTCCCCTTTAATTTTCGTAACAAGCCTACAAGGTAGAGTTCTACCTTGCCAGTGTGTAAACTGAAGCACAGAAAGATTAAGTTACTTTTCTGAGACCACAAATATATAGATTAGAGCCAACGTATTTCCAGATCTGACACCAAAGCACATGTTCCCTCTTTTTTTTTGACACAGAGTTTCACTCTTATTGTCCAGGCCAGAGTGCAATGGCACAATCTCGGCTCACTGCAACCTCCACTTCCCGGGTTCAACCAATTCTCCTGGCTCACTCAGCCTCCAAAGCAGCTGGGATTACAGGCATGAACCCCACGCCCGGTCCACATGTTCTTTTTTGTACCACCTTTCTCCTTTGACCTTGACTAACAGGATAAATGATTATGTTTGCCGCTTTACATGTAATACTTCCTGTGTGCCAGGAACCATGTGAAGCGCTTCACATACATCAGCTCATAATGGTAGAAAGGTGTGAGACCTTTCCTCACCCATCATAAGGGTCACAACTGGCATTCCTATAGCAAAAGACAGGTTAACAACATAAAAGAGTAGCAAATTTATTTAATCAAAGTTCTGTAGGCATTGTGTGCACCAGTACTGTCTAATAGAAATACAATGAAAGCCACATATGCAATAAGAAAATTTTTAGTAGCCCCATTAAAAAAAGATAAACGGAAACAGGTGAAATTAATTTTAATAGTATGTTTAACCAGTATATTGAAATATTCTTCTTCTTTTTTTTTTTTTGAGACGGAGTTTCGCTCTTGTTGCCCAGGCTGGAGTGCAATGGCGCAATCTCAGCTCACCACAACCTCTGACTACCAGGTTCAAGAGATTCTCCTGCCTCAGCCTCTCGAGTAGCTGGGATTACAGGTGTGCACCACCACCATGCCTGGCTAATTTTTTTTTTTTTGAGACAGAGTCTCACACCGTCACCTGGGCTGGAGTGCAGTGGCGCGATCTTAGCTCACGGCAACCTCTGCCTCCTGGGTTCAAGTGATTCTCCTGTCTCAGCCTCCAGAGTAGCTGGGACTACAGGCACCCACGACCATGCCTGGCTAGTTTTTGTATTTTTTACTAAAAAAAATACAAAATACTACAGGTACCCACCACTGCGCCCAGCCACACTTGGCTAATTTTGTATTTTCAGTAGAGATGGAATTTCTTCATGTTGGTCAGGCTGGTCTCGAACTCCTGACCTCAGGTGATCTGCCTGCCTCGGCCTCCCAAAGTGCTGGGATTACAGGCATGAGCCACCATGCCTGGTCTGAAATATTATATTTTAATATGTGATCAATGCTAAAAATTACTGAGATATTTTACATTTTGTCTTTGTAGTAAGTCTTCAAAATTCAGACAAGCCACATTTCAAGTACTCAGTAGTCATAAATGATCAGTGGTTACCATACTGGACCACATAGACCTACGTAAAACCAAATAAAGGACAGAAACATGGCTGGGCGCGGTGGCTCACACTAGTAATCCCAGCACTTTGGGAGGCCGAGGTGGGTGGATCACGAGGTCAAGAGATCAAGACCATCCTGGCCAACACGATGAAACCCCGACTCTACTAAAAATACAAAAATTGCCGGGCGCGGTGGCTCAAGCCTGTAATCCCAGCACTTTGGGAGGCCGAGGCGGGTGGATCACAAGGTCAGGAGATCGAGACCATCCTGGCTAACATGGTGAAACCCCGTCTCTACTAAAAATACAAAAAATTAGCCGGGCGAGGTGGCGGGCGCCTGTAGTCCCAGCTACTCCGGAGGCTGAGGCGGGAGAATGGCGTGAACCCGGGGGGCGGAGCTTGCAGTGAGCTGAGATCCGGCCACTGCACTCCAGCCTGGGAGACACAGTGAGACTCCGTCTCAAAAAAAAAAAAAAAAAACAAAAATTAGCTGGGTGTGGTGGTGGGCACCTGTAGCCTGTAATCCCAGCTACTCAGGAGGCTGAGGCAGGAGAATGGCTTGAACTCAGGAGGCGGAGGTTGCAGTGAGACAAGATTGTACCACTGCACTCCATTCTGGCCACAGAGGGAGACTCTATCCCCCCCAACCCCGCCAAACAAACAAACAAACAAAAGAATAGAAACACATTGGGCATGGTGGCTTACGCCTGTAATCCCAGCACTTTGGGAGTTCGAGGCAGGAGAATCTCTTGAGGCCAGGAGTTTGAGACTAGCCTGGGCAACATAGCAAGACCACCGTCTCTACAAAAAATGTAAAAATTAGCCAGCCATGGTGGTGTGCACCTGCAGTCCTAGCAACTCAAGAGGCCAAGGTGGGAAGATTGCTTGAGGCCAGGAGTGTAAGGCTGCAGGGAGCTCTGATCATGCTGCCACTGGACACCAGCCTAGGTGACAGAATGATATCTTGTCTCTAAAATAACTCACTAAACAAATAAGTAAAAGAATAGAAACAGTATGATAATTCAAGTCAAAAATCTATGTCTAAGTGGGGGCACCGTGGCTCATGTCTATAATCCCAACACTTTGAGAGGCCAAGGTGGGTGGATTGCCTGAGCTCAGGAGTTGGAGATGAGCCTAGGCAACATGGCCAAACCCTATCTCTGCAACAAATACAAAAATTAGCTGGGTATGGTGGCCACACTTTAATTCCAGCTACTTGGGGGGCTGGGGTGGGAGGATCACTTGAACCCAGGAGGTGCAGGCTGCAGTGAGCTGTGACTGTGCCCCTACACTCCAGCCTAAGTGACAGAGCGAGACCACATCTCTAAAAAAATAAAATAAAAACTCCATGCCTAAATTAATAGCTATTTTGGAGGAAAGTGCTCATTGCTGCTTAGATTTTTGGCTCCTCAATAATTTGGACTATGCTGCCACTTTCTCCTGGGTTCCAGCTGAGTTGAACATGGAGAGTTCTGAGCATAGGCACAGATACACATATAAAGAAGAAAACTACAAACAAGGAACTGCATGTTCTTTCTCCACTGTGGAGCCCTGCTAAGCACATCGTGAAGAGGCCATTCCTAGGCCTGCTTTCACAACATCCCCAGGTGTTTCCAGTTATCTCAAAGGGGTGTTGTGAAGTTTGCAAAACAGAATACAATTTAAATTCTTAGATATGTAAAAAGCAGTTACTGTATATGCTTTGTGGAAGGGAACATTGTGAAACCCAGTAAACAATGAACAGATGATGTTGTAATTCTCAAAAGGCTGCAAATCACAAACAAAAGTAATGTGACAGAGGTAATAAACGCATTATGAGAAAACATTGTGTTGGGTTTTGGAAAACCCAGTTTTCCCTGGGCATGCTTACCAAATGACTTATCTATTCAATAATGTTGAATGAACATTCCACTTTTCCCTCTGTTAAAAGATTTTTGACCCTACCCTTTTCATTTGCTATAAGAGTTTCAGCTAGTTTTGCTCATTGCCTCTCAAAATAACTGCACCTATGCTCTATTTTTTTTCATTATTTATTCATTTTGTAAACATTTACTGAGTTCTCCTCTGTTTCCAGGGCTGAGCTCGGCACTGGGTTGGGAGGGGAATTTTTAAAATGCTCACCATCTGGCCGGGCGCGGTGGCTCAAGCCTGTAATCCCAGCACTTTGGGAGGCCGAGATGGGCGGATCACGAGGTCAGGAGATCGAGACCATCCTGGCTAACACGGTGAAACCCCGTCTCTACTAAGAAATACAAAAACTAGCCGGGCGAGGTGGCGGGCGCCTGTAGTCCCAGCTACTCGGGAGGCTGAGGCAGGAGAATGGCGTAAACCCGGGAGGCGGAGCTTGCAGTGAGCTGAGATCCGGCCACTGCACTCCAGCCTGGGCGACAACGCGAGACTCCGTCTCAAAAAAAAAAAAAAAAAAGCTCACCATCTAGTGGGTGAGACAGAGAAGCAAACGAATGTGCTGCAGAGATCATTGCTGGAAGCAAGTTCTGAACAAAGGGTTAAGGGAGCCCAGCTAGAGAACTATGAAGTCACTTCTGGGTCTGGCTAAGTAAGGATTAGCCTGGTGGGGATGACCTTTTAGGCTAGTATTACTTGATTCATTGGAAGGTGAGGCAGAGGTGGAGGAAGCCTATCAAAGCAAATGGGCTGAGCCAGGGGAGCAAATGTGTTCAACCTCTATCACTGAACAATGGCATGGTCAGTTAATATCTCTGTAGCTTGTGGTTGGACTGGGGACCCAATAGGTGACAAAGCAGGCAGGGCAGGGATGACTCTGGATAAGAGGCAAACTTTATTGACTTTCAACACATTTTTCTCCTTCCTCCTCTCTGTTGCCTAAGAGCCCACGCAGCTTTGTTCTGATGCTGGGTCTGGGAGCTTTGGGAGTGTCCAGGGTTCACTCCTTTGGTGAACTTTGACATTGGCTCACCACTGAGTCAAATGGCCCATGGGCCTGTGGGGCCAGATCCACGGCAGCAGGAGCCACAGTAGAGCAGGTATTGTGGTGACAGCAGCTGACCAACTGGGCGTAAAATGTGTCCCCTCTGGGGACACTTGCAGGTGTGGACTTAGGTCATACTATTAAAAAAATGGAGGCAATCAAGCAGTAGATGTAGACCTATGATAATTATAATTACCATTTAGTGACTGCTTGCTATAGGGTACCACGCCCTACATGAATTACAGACAGTTTCTCATTTCACCTATGAATAAGAACTCCTCAAAAGCAAGTAGCTTTGGCTGGCACAGTGTGTGTTTTGCTGGGAGCTGGTGGAAGTGGATGACACTGGGGGAAGAAAATGAAGGAAATGAGTCTTGCTTGGTTCCCAGATCGTGTGTAGCTAAAACCAAGAAATGCCATATAAACCAAATTAGAATTTAAAAAAATAAAGAAAGAAAAGAAAAATGCCGATTTCTACATTTAGCGGGAGAAAATGTCCTTAGGATTTCATTGGTCATTATCATTGCTTTAGCTTGTCAATCTAGGAGAAGTTCTCAAGACTATTTTATCCAGATCCTTCCCACGCATGGATGAAGAAACTGTAACTTGGGTGGAGAGTGTAGTGACGTGCCCATGCTCACAGTCAGCTACTGCGTCACCTGCAGAGAATACCTGCTGGAGAACCATTTGCTTGGCAGGTGGAGGGTCCATCCTTGGTCACAGCCAGACAGAATGTTCTCTACAGCCCTATCAGTGCTCATCAGCATGTTTGTTGCCTTTGAATTCTAGAGCTGGAAAGTCAGGTTTCTCAAGTCTAAAAATCCCACAGTCTATTCTTCATTTCCCCAGCCCTGCCTCAGGAAATAGGCTTCCGACACCTGAACTCTGTTGAGATTGATTTGTAAACAGCAAAGCTAATAATTTACAACCGGATGCAGACTATTTCAGAATCTCTTTACCTGCTAGTAGGTTTCCTTGTGAAATCAAAAACATGATTGGAAGATTATCTGATGGGCAGAGAATTATACAACAGGAAGAATAGGCCTATATTCAATACTGAGGCTGGGAAAATCTACTGTTAACCATTTTTATTTCCCCATGGAAAGAGTTGCATCTTGGGTTGAATTCTAACTCTGATGTTATTAGCGATGTGGTGTTGGGCAAGTTGTTTAATCCCTCTGATACTTTATTTCTCCATAGATCTAATGAGAATACCTGCCAAATATAGTGTCTCTCCCTTAGATGTAGCTGAATGCACTGAGACTTAGATTCTCAAATGCTGCTAAAAGGACCATAATTTTCACCATTCCTTTGCCAGGTGAAAAAGGATAATGTAGAGAGTTTTCTTCCTGCTAAATTCATTAAAATATTTGATGTTTAAATATCCTTTATTTCATTACATGATGGTGATAAAAAATATATTTTTTAAAAAGTATCTTTACCTTGCAATATAAGAAGTCGGCCTCTTAATCCGTTCACTCAGGATTTCTGCCAGCATAGCCAGGAATATTTGGATTAGATGACTCCAGCAAAATTAGAGGTGTATTCTCTTTGGTTTTCAGCTCTTCTATTTGGTTTGTGGTTTCAGTTAATTTAGGAACAAGAACTGAAATGTGTAAAACAGAATATTAAAGTCCATGCTATTCAATCTTGTTCTTATAATTTGTTTCAAGAGAGAACATTAGCATTTGATGGCATCCAGGTTTTTGTGGATTTTCTTCCTCATCTGCCCACCACATCTACCTTTGTTGCCCTTTGATTACTTGGGTGTCTGCTGACATGGGTTACAGGAGACCTTTGATTGCAACTGAACCTGGTTAGAGTCCCTTTTTTTCTGTTTAGAGGTTTGTCCAACAGGCAGAGCCAGGAGAAGGGAACTTTGGAGCCAGCACATCAATGTCCCACTCTGCCCAAGGGTCAGTGACTTCCAGAATCAGGAGGAGGGATGGGTGAGGCAGCTGAGAAAGACTACTTTATATGAAGAGAAAAGCAAAAAGAAAAGAGAAAGTGAGAGGAAGGAAGGGAGGAGGGAAGAAAGGAAAGGAGGGAAAAGAAGGAGGGAGAGAAAAAAGAAGGGATAATTATCTGAGCCAGACAAGCCATTTTTTAAAAATTCCTATGGCTCTCTGGAGAAAAATACAAAACAGCTAAAATTTGGGAGCTACATTGTGAGGGACACCTGTTGTTGTATTTAGAGGCAGAATTATTTAAATAGCAGCACCCCAGGCACCACTTCAGGTATATACAAGCTGTTATTTTGCACTGGAAACTTGAGCCGTGGGGAGGAAGAAGGAAAAACAGCCTGGGTAAACTAGCTAAATCTAAGGTCAGGTAGACAAAGGGAATGGCTGTCTGCTGCTGCAAGTCTCGGATACCTGGTAACTTCAGCAAAAGGGCCCTGAGTAGGCGCTCTCACTCAGTCTCTCATCCCTGCCAGACAGTCATCTGGTTCCATTTTGAGCCAGCTAGCAAAAGCCGAGGTTTCACCGCTTCATAAGTTTGCAAAGTCTTTAGTAGAACCTGTAGTTGTAGAGCCTGTAACTATTTTGATTCTTGTGAATCTTTTCATGTAAATCAGAAATGGCTAAAAACCCAAGCAGGGCCTTTGTAGCAGCTTTCTGGGCTGCCCGCTTCCTGGAAGAGTTGAGAAGAAATATTATGCCAGAATATCTGAGGTGTTTGCAAACGTGGCACTAGGAAGATGAGCTAATTGTGGAAGAGAATCTCTTTGCCTATCCTTACGGGAAATAGGCCCATGTTTTTTGGACTGGAAGCAAGACTGTGAATGGAAGGGGGGAGACAGCCAGACCTCTCACCCTCATATATTATAGTAATAGCAGGAAAAATCTTGATGATATGCAGTGTTGGTGGTAGTTGTATTTGTGGTGTAGGCAGGAGGTTTTAGTCACTGAAATGCGGTTTGTGACTAAATGTTGGCGTTAGCTCCAGCTGTATGCTCAAAGGAGAGGAAAGTTTAAGCTACAAATGTCTTATGTCTGGAGTAGCCTCCCAAATAGTTTTCTTGCCTCCGGGCAAGAAAGGCTGAAGGCTGCTTTAATGGCTCATAACAGCCAATTGTGCATGCCTCTTCATAACTGTTTCAGTGACATTAAATTTGCAAGCTTGAAATTGGCCATGGTGGAAATATTTGCACTACAGAAATTGGCAAGCACCATGAGTCAAGGCATTTGGTTTTCCCTGAAGATCTGATTTGTCAGCACAGCACTTCACTATGTGCACTCCCACCCCCCTACATTTTATTCCACAGCTGCAGTGATCTATCCAAAGATAAAGCTGATCGTTGTCACCAATTGTTTAAACCGTTCATTGTCTTCCCATTGCTCTGAAAAAGCCCACAATCTTTACCACAGCTTATGAGACCAGCCTACACGATCTGGCCCTAGAAGTCTCCTCAGCCTATATCTGCATTACATTTTTTTTTTAAATTACACTTTAAGTTCTAGGGTACATGTGCACAACATGCAGTTTCGTTACATATGTATACATGTGCCATGTTGGTGTGCTGCACCCATTAACTCATCATTTACATTAGGTATATCTCCTAATGCTATCCCTCCCCCCGCCCCACCCCACGACAGGCCCTGGTGTGTGATGTTCCCCTTCCTGTGTCCAAGTGTTCTCACTGTTCAATTCCCACCTATGAGTGAGAACATGAGGTGTTTGGTTTTCTGTCCTTGTGATAGCATGCTGAGAATGATGTTTTCCAGCTGCATCCATGTCCCTACAAAGGACATGAACTCATCCTTTTTTATGGCTGCATAGTATTCCATGGTGTATATGTGCCACATTTTCTTAATCCAGTCTGTCACTGATGGACATTTGGGTTGGTTCCAAGTCTTTGCTATTGTGAATAGTGCCGCAATAAACAAATGTGTGCATGTGTCTTTATAGCAGCATGATTTATAATCCTTTGGGTATATACCCAGTAATGGGATGGCTGGGTCAAATGGTATTTCTAGTTCCAGATCCTTGAAGAATCGCCACACTGTCTTCCACAATGGTTGAACTAGTTTACAATCCCACCAACAGTGTAAAAGTGTTCCTATTTCTCCACATCCTCTCCAGCACCTGTTGTTTCCTGACTTTTTAATGATGGCCATTCTAACTGGTGTGAGATGGTATCTTATTGTGGTTTTGATTTGCATTTCTCTGATGGCAAGTGATGATGAGCATTTTTTCATGTGTCTGTTGGCTGCATAAATGTCTTCTTTTGAGAAGTGTATGTTCATATCCTTTGCCCACTTTTTGATGGGGTTGTTTGATTTTTTCTTGTAAATCTGCATTACATCTTATCTCACTATATGTGCTCCATCAGTTCATTCAATGGAACTACAGTTTCTCACCACACATTCTTTGCACATAGTGTTTACAGCCATTTGTGGCTCACCAAATATTTGTCTCACATTTTCTAGCCCACTTGCAGTTGGGTGGGGCCATGTGACCAGTTCTGCCAAGTGAGCAGTGAGTGGCAGTGACACACAGAAGAATATTGAGTCTTGTGCCATCTTCCAGCTTTGTCTTCTGCAGCTGTAATCGTGAAGGCCGTGTGTTCAGACAGCAGAGCTGCACAGTGGAGTAACTTGGATTGCTGACTCAGCATGTGGAAGGCAGCTGAAAGTTGCCTGATGGTGTATGAGTGGGAAATAAACATTTGTGGTGTTAAACCACTGAAATTCAAGACACCTTTGTTACTGCAAAACAATTTATCCCAGTAGTTCTCAAACATTTTCGTCTCAGGATCCCCTTAAACCCTTAAAAATTATTGATGATCCCAAAGAGCTTTTGTTTATGTGGGTTACATGTATCAATATTTCCATATCAGAAATCAAAACTGAGAAAATTTTAAGATGTGTATATATTAATTTTAAAATAACAATAATAAACTTTAGGTTACAGTTTAACCTAAATATTTTTATGAAAAACAGCTAGCTGCCATAACAAACCCATGGCAGTGTTTTAGATTTTTGCAAATCTCCGGATTAATTGAAGACAGCTGAATTCTGATATCTGCTTCTGCATTTAATCAATTGCAGTCTGTTTTGTTGTTGTTTTTGTTGTTGAGCTATATGAAGAAAATCTGGCCTCACACAGATAACATACTTGAAAGGAAGTGTATTTTAATAGCCTCTTCTGATAATCGTGGATATTCTTTTTGGATACTGCATCAAAACTCTTTAAGTGGTAGTTTCTTTTTTTTTCTTTCTTTCGTTTTTTTTTTTTTTTGTCTTGTCTTTTTTTTTTTTTTAATTGAGACAGAGTCTCACTTGGTTGCCCAGGCCGGAGTGTAATGGTGCAATCTCGGCTCTCTGCAACCTCTGCCACTTGGGTTCCATCGATTCTCATGCCTCACCTCCTGAGTAGCTGGGATTACAGGCGCCCACCACCATGCCCGGCTAATTTTTTTGTATTTTTAGTAGAGACAGGATTTCACCATGTTGGCCAGGCTGTTCTCGAACTCCTGTCCTCAGGTGATCCTCCTACCTCGGCCTCCCAAAGTCCTGGGATTACAAGTATGAGCCACCATGCCTGGCCAAAGTGGTAGTTTCTTAAAAGTTAGTTACAATGTAGAATCTGAAATCATGTCAATGAACTTTTCATGCTCTGCTACATTAAAATCTGTTAGGCTGTCTTGCACTTTGAAAGGATCCTTTATCCATACATGGTCTTATAACCTCATGATGGGTTATTTGGAAAAGATTAGTTCACTGAGTTACACAGATCTTCCAAATGTTAACATATTTCCTTATACAATATTTTAAAAAATCACATTAATTAATATCACCATCAATCTTATTGGAGTCTTTACGTACTGGAAGCTGTCTAGCTGATAGTGGTGGCTACAAGTTTTCTAACATTCCAATTTTTGTTTGAAAGCTTGCATTTTATCTTTAGCAACAAACACTGTCAGTCATTTTTCTTGAAGTGACAGGCTCACTTTATTCATTTTCAAGAAAATGTCTGCCAACTACCCAACTTTGAATAACTAGAGTTTGTCAGTTTTTTCAAGTAAAAATGTCATTCCATGATAAAAGCAGCTAGTTCCGTTTGCAACTGAAAAAAATCAAACAAGTGCTTTTCCTCGAGACAACCATCATAGTTCGGTATGCAGTAGAAGGGTTTTATGCATACTTCTCATTTGTCACAGAGAATATTAAACAGATGTGTACTCTCCTGGGTAGTGACTTAATGAGAGAAATAACTTTTACACTTAATCAAAGGCATTTTAAAGTAAAACAGGTTTTGTTTTTTTGTTTTTCTCCTGCAAGTGCATGGGGTAAAGAATACAAATACAAAGATAATTAGTGCAGTTTGATTCGTGCTCAGGCACCAGAAGTTTTACCCACCAGTGCTTTTGTATCATCAGTGCAAATGTCAATCAAATGAAAAGGGTAGTAACATCTTAGTGTCATTATAAAAACAGTTTTGACCTTATAAAACCTCTGGAGGCATCTCTGGAACTCCCGTGGTCTGAGATCTCTTTGAGAATCACCAATCCAACCCATTCTCACTAATTCACTCACTCTGTTCCTTCTGGCTGGAATGTGCCCCACTCCTGGTGCCCACCCTCTTCACCAGGCCATCACACTCTGTGCCCTAGAGCCTGGGTTCATGATCAGCTTCTCAGGGGTCCTTCCCTGACTTCCTATGTTCCCCCTTTAACATTCTCACATGCCTCATGTACAGCTTCTTACTGCAACAGTAATTTTAAATTGATTATCTATCTTCCTTGCTAGATTTTAAGCACCACTAGAGATTTTTTTGGCTTACTATTTCATTTCCAGTGTCTAGGATGGTGTCCGGCGCATAATAGGACTCAAATTTTGAATAAATGTAGGGGTCTGGAGCGATCCTGTGAAAAGGCCTAATGAGCTCAGTGGGAAGCTCTTGTTAATTTGGGACTAACTAGAGGGACTCTGGGGCCTTGCTTAAACTTAGCTCACCCAGGTGTTTCTACAAACAAGTTCTGTATTAAAAAAAGGTAGCAGGCCTGTGACTGGTGTGTAAAATATCTATGTTTAGCTCTTTCCGGTTTTGGAAGGTGTGTGTGTATGTGTGTATGTGTGCCACATATGTGAATGGATCTAGAGAAGGGATATTGATAACTCTTTATTACTTCTATAATGGGGCAAAGCACCAATAATCCTTCAAAATGTTGTGAAATATGGCATTTTTATCTCACCCCATGGAACCTCTAATATGTGCTATAAATAAGTAGGAAACTGATTTCCATACCACTGCATTTGCTTTCCCTAGGGAAGGTTAGTAAGTTCTTTGAGGATAAGGATCATGTCTTTCTCTTCCTTTCTTCTTCCTAATGGTGCCCAGCCCAGTGCCTGGCATATAGAAGACATACAATAAATGTTCATTAAATTGTCACGTGGCAAGAAGTAAGGCAATGTGACAGGAAGAAGGAAAAGCAAAGGCCTTGTGTTGGGAGCTGAAAACCTAGGATTATCAACACCAGCATGTTCCCCGTTCCTTAATAAAATTGGGCATGTTGGACTACCCAATGGTTGCTCTTGGTCACAGTTAGCAGTTCTCAGATTCACCTCCTTCTGTTCCATTTTCCATATCCAAAATGTCCAGCAGGACCAAATCACTCCATCTGCTACAGAATCACCCAGCCGGAGAAGGATGGGGGCCACACCCATGGTTCTCAACTTGGGCTGCACATTAGGTCCTCCCAAGGAGCTTGTGAAAAGTACCATCTCTTGAGGGAGGGGCCCAAGAATCAGTATTTTAAGAGTTCCCTAGGTTATTCTGAAATGCAGCCAGGAAACAGAACTACGGGGCTAGACAGGGAGTGGGACACTCAGGTGTTCATGGGACTCCCCTTTCCTCTGTGGGGACAAGTTAAAAACCAGGTGATGCGTCCCTAGAAAATTAACATATGGCAGCCCATGGCCATGATGACTGTCACTGCTAGAGAAGAGTGCATGGGATTGGAACCAGCTCCCAGTCTGCGTCCTGAGCCATGGAACCATCCCAGAGTGGTCTCAGCCTTGTGCTGCTTGGGGGCTCTTTGCATAATCTACTTTTAAAGCACTAGGATCTCAAAATCAGTTGTTCACACCTTTCAGTTACTTGAATAAGAGGCAAGTGGAGTGGCACGATGCCCTAGAAGGACAGGTGTGCAATTAAATTCTGCTTACAGTGAAACTCCCGAAGGAGATCACATGGTGAGAGTACTGGGAGTGGTGCTTATAACAAGCCCTTGTTTATAGTGCAATCAGAGTTCAATAGCTTACAGACACCTATGTCCCCCTTCTGCTCCCCAGCTTCCCACCCAATGGCTTCCTCTAATAAGGTTCTTTAAGCTACTCTGTAATGGTGGGGTGGGTACACAACCAGTTATACTTTAATGGTGTTTACACAGTCAAAGCAGCTCAGCTTGTTAGACCATCGAGCTGCCAGGACAGCAGAGCATCAGTTCAGGGCTCTGTGAAATTAACCTTTAGTCAGTTTGCCCTAATTGATCCCATGCTTCAATCTCAGGGCATTCTAAGTATTTAAAAGCATGCAATGAAAGATCTGACTAGCCTGTAACCATGGTGGTTAAGAGAACTGCTACAGTATTCCTTTTGAAATATCCCGGTGAATTAGAAGTTATTTAGAAGATATTTGACTGAACATAAATTATTTCATTTTGGGTGAAATTAGTCTCTAAACTTAGGCCAAATATGTATTTACATAAAAGAACTTCTTTTACACTCAAGGAAGAGTTGAGGCAATGCTGATGTCTTCACTTGATCAGAATGCTGGTGGGAGTCGGTATCCCCTGCAGGTTATATTAATAGAGGAGCACACTTGGTGACCTTTGCCTCAACATGTCAACAAATGGAGGTTAAACTTCAGAGGTGTGTAAACTTCAGAGAACTGTCGCAGGCTGTAATTGGGTTTCAGCTCTGGCCAGAATTTTGCCAGTCAGAGGACGATGGAGTGGACAGCATAGGATCTGGAATGGAAAAGACCCAGGTTAAAATCTCAGCTCTCACATTTCCTGGCTTTGTGACCTAGGTCAGTCTCTCAATGCCTTTAAGCTACCTTTTCACATCTGGGAAATGGAGATGATAATAGTACCTACCTCTCAGAGTTGCTGTGAGATTTAGCACAGATAACACGTGCCAAATGCTTAGTACACTATTTGGCAAGTAGTAAGTATATGATAAATATTAGCAAAACAAAAATGAAACAAAACAACAAAAGCAGGACAAGAAGCCCTGAAGGGCCATGTAAAGTTGTTTAGCTGCTTGACTCTGCCTTTTCACCCTTGTCTGCAAACATGCTAATTACAGTGAATGTCAAAGAAAGTTATATTTAAATAAATATGTTATAGAGACTTAAAGTTCAAGTGCTCATAGTATGCTTAGGACAAAATTGCAATCTGGGAACTAGTCCCAGAAAAGACTTCTAGAACTTGTCCCGGAATAGACTTCTAGAACTGACAAATGTCTGTGAGAGCTCTTCTTCCTGAGCACACAGTTTGACAACGTCTCTTCAACCTCCTGTGCAATTAGATGTAGCCACCAGATTGAGTTCTGGACAGTGGAAATGGGTGAGAGTGAGGTGTGCCACTTTCAGGCCTGGCCTGTAAACCCCTCTCAGTATAATCCTGCCTCTCTTTTTTTCATTTACTGGTGAAATAGAACACCAAGGACACCAAGAGCCTAAGAGAGGGCCGGCCCAGAGGGAAGAGAAGAGGTTCACCTCTTTCCCTCTTCCCTACATCAGACTGTGATGTAAATGAGAAATAAATTCTTATTGTGTCAAGCTACTGATACTTTAATTAAATAGTTGTGGTAGTGGTTGTAGCAGCTTGCCTATTCTAATAGGTACAATGAGCTTTTCCAGGTTATGCTGGTCTCTGAAGGTTTACTAAAGCATCAGATAGGCTGTCAGGAGAGCTGCTCATAGTCTGGGCTCTACCTGTCTCTTTCTGATGGATCTAAGTACCGTTAAAAACATGAAGAGCATTTACAGAGTCTAAGAAAGTCAGGCTGAGCATGGTGGCTCACACCTGTAACTTCAGGACTTTAGGAGGCCAAGGCAAGAGGATTGCTTGAGGCCAAGAGTCAAGACCAGCCTGGGTAAAATAGCAAGACCCTGTTTCTACAAAAATAGAAAATTTAAAAAAGGGTGGCTGGCAAGATGACCAAATAGGAACAGCTAGGGTCTGCACCTCCCAGCGAGATCAACACAGAAGGCAGATGATTTTTGCCTTTCCAACTGAGGTACCCAGCTCATCTCATTGGGACTGGTTAGACAGCAGGTGCAGCCCATGGAGGGCGAGCCGAAGCGAGGTGGGGCATCACCTCATCTGGGAAGTGCAAGGGGTCGGGGAACTCCCTTCCCTAGCCAAGGGAAGCTGTGAGGGACTGTGCTGTGAGGAACAACGGTGCACTCTGGCCCAGACACTATGCTTTTCTCATGCTCTTTGCAACCCACAGACCAGGATATTCCTTTGGGTGCCTACACCACCAGGGCCCTGGGTTTCAAGCACAAAAATGGGCGGCCATTTGGGCAGACACCAAGCTAGCTGCAGGAGTTTTTTCTCATACTCCAGTGGAGCCTGGAATGCCAGCGAGACCTAACCATTTACTACCCTGGAAACGGGGCTGAAGCCAGGGAGCCAAGTGGCCTAGCTCAGCGGATCCCACTCCCACAAAGCCCAGCAAGCTAAGATCCACTGGCTTGAAATTCTTGCTGCCAGCACAGCAGTGTGAGGTCAACCTGGGATGCTTGAGCTTGGTTGGGGGAGGGGCATCTGCCATTACTGAGGCTTGAGTAGGCGGTTTTTCCCTCACATTGTCAACAAAGCCCGGGAAATTCGACCTGGGCGGAGCCCACTGCAGCTCCGCAAAGCCACTGTAGCCAGACTGACTCTCTAGATTCTTTCTCTCTGGGCAGGGCATCTCTGAAAGAAAGGCAATAGCCCCAATCAGGGGCTTATAGATAAAACTCCCATCTCCCTGGGACAGAATACCTGGGGGAAAGGGCAACTGTGGGTGCAGTTTCAGCAAACGTAAACGTTCCTGCCTGCTGACTCTGAAGAAATCAGCGGATCTCCCAGCACAGGGCTCGAGCTCTGCTAAGGGACAGACTGCCTCCTCAAGTGGGTCCCTGGCCACCACGCCTCCTGATTGGGAGACACCTCCCAGCAGGGGTCGACAGACACCTCATACAGGAGGGCTCTGGCTGGCATCTGGTGGGCGACCCTCTGGGATGAAGCTTCCAGCGGAAAGAACAGGCAGTAATCTTTGCTGTTCTGCAGCCTCCACTGGTGATACCCAGGCAAACAGGGTCTGGGGTGGACCTCTTGCAAACTCCAGCAGACCTGCAGCAGAGGGGCCTGACTGTTGGAAGGAAAACTAACAAACAGAAAGGGATAGCATCAACATCAACAAAAAGGACATCCACACAAAAACCCCATGAGAAGGTCACTAACATCCAAGACCAAAGGTAGAGAAATCCACAAAGATGAGGAAAAACCAGCGTAAAAAGGCTGAAAATTCCAAAACCAGAATACCTCTTCTCCTCCAAAGTATCACAACTCCTTGCCAGCAAGGGAACAAAACTGGACAGAGAATGAGTTTGACAAAGTGACAGAAGTAGGCTTCAGAAGGTGGGTAATAACAAACTCCTCCAAGCTAAAGGAGCACATTCTAACCCAATGCCAGGAAGCTAAAAACCTTGAAAAATAGTTAGAGGAATTGCTAACTAGAATAACCCCTTTAGAGAAGAACATAAATGACCTGATGGAGCTGAAAAACACCGCATGAGAATTTCATGAAGCATACACAAGTATCAATAGACAAACTGATCAAGCAGCAGAAAGGATATCAGATATTGAAGATCAACTTAATGAAATAAAGTGTGAAGACAAGACTAGAGGAAATAGAATGAAAAGGAAGGAATGAAGCCTCCAAGAAATATGGGACTATGTGAAAAGACCAAACCTACATTTGATTGGTGTACCTAAAAGTAAAAGGGAGAATTGAACCAAGTTAGAAAACAATCTTCAGGATATTATCCAGGAGAACTTCCCCAAACTAGCAAGACAGGCCAATATTTAAATTCAGGAAATACAGACAACATCACAAAGACACTCCTCGAGAAGAGCAATCCCAAGACACGTAATTCTCAGATTCACCATGGTTGAAATGAAGGAAAAAATGTTAAGGGCAGTCAGAGAGATAGGTCGGGTTGGAATCCATCATTCTCAGCAAACTAACACAGGAACAGAAAACCAAATACCGCATGTTCTCACTCATGCGTGGGAGTTGAACAATGAGAACACATGGACACAGGGAAGGGAACATCACACACTGGGGCCTGTTGGGGGATGGGGGGTAGGGGAGGGATAGCATTAGAAGAAATACCTAATGTAGATGATGGGTTGATGGGTGCAGCAAACCACCATGGCACGTGTATACCTATGTAACAAACCTACACATTCTGCACATGTATCCCAGAACTTAAAGTATAATAAAAAAAAAAAAAAAGAAAGAAAAGAAAAAAAGAAGGTCAGTGATTCCGTCCTCTCCGATGATGACATAATTGCCTCTCTGCCTATGCAGAGACTTGGCCAAGAAAAGAGATTTTCTAAGCCCTTGGAGGGACATGGCAGCCACCTTTCCCTTCCTTTTTCTCCTGGAACTTAACTTATGAGTAGGCTCTGCAGTTCAGCACACTGAAAATGTTATATGATTTGGTTATCATTTAAACTAATTTTATTACTTTGGCCAGTGTTCCTTAACCACTTTGTGCATCAGTTTCTTTGTCCACATAAGGGGAACAATGATGCACCTACCAAATAGAGTTCTAGTGAGAAGTAGAAATAGTTTCTGTAAAGCATCGATCACAGTGCCTGGCACTAGTAGTTCACACAATAAAGGGTTGTTGCTATTAAATTCGTGTGCTCAATACTTGATTTATTTCGCAAACATTTGTGGAGCTCTTGCTATGGCCAAGCAAATTGCTAGAATTACACAGACAGAGTGGACAAAACCTCTGCCCTCAATGCATTTAGGCTTTAGTCCTGGCATCCTCTGACCTCCTCTTGCCATCGCCACCTCTCACCCCAAATACACACATAGGCACGACATGGCAATATGAAGTGGAAAACAAAGAAATGAATTTTGGAAAGGACAAATGCAAAAAGAGCCTGGGGCCGGACTTCTGTTCTTCCTCTAGGTTGTTACATGGGATCAGGTAGTCCTTCCTTAAGGAATTTCTCCCTCTAAGTCCAAGGGTTGGCAAAATTCTGTAGTTAGACCCTGGACAGGAGAAGTCAAATCTCAGAGGTCTCTTAGGAGAGAAGCGAATCTTCAGTTGAAGCTTCTGCCTGACTCCCATGGTCTGAAGGAGCCTGGGGAGAAGGGAGAGGTCAGAGTTCAGATTCATTGCTCTGCTTCTCTGGAGTGGAGATAAGGGAAGCTGAAGTCTTATAAAGTGTTAAGAAGGGGCACAGATAATTATATGTCCACACACGCATTGCTATTCTGATTGTAAAATCTCCAATAGTCATTCCACACACAACACAGCAAAGCCTTTAAGGACAAGCTTAAGAAGGATTACTTTACAAATACCCAACAACTGGAAACCTCTAAAATCACCTAAAGGAAAAAATGACACTCAAAATCACAGAGTTTAAGAGCTGGAAAGACCCTCAAAGGTCATCTAATGCAGATTCTAAAATGCCAATCCATGACGAAATTTCCACTGGTCCATGATGAAAACAATTAACAATTTTTTGTCTTTCCATGCAATACCTTTTATTCATTTTAAATGATTTATCTTTTATTCTAACATTATGGTCATCCTAGTTTTTGGGTGTTGAAATATTCCTTGTATTACAGAATGATGATAGTATCTTAGATGGTAGCTTGTTTTTATTTTTTATTTTTTGTACATGGATTTTTAAAAATCTCTACCTTTAAAACCAAAAAGTTGGCAATTCTATATCATCTCCAAGTTTTTTGAAATTTTATTGTTTGCTGAAATTCAAAACCTAGAAATGACTCATCAAACACAACCACCATGTATAATATACTAACCCTTATCTCGTTTGCCCTGAAAATTCTTGCCGTGACACTTGAGGCTGCTCCATTTACCCTGAGATAACTTTGCCACGAAATATCTAGGTTTTAGTATTATTTTAGTATTGCTCTAGTACATGAATTTGGGAAAAAAAAAAGACATCGTTCTATTTATAGCATTCTGGTTTTAGCAGTAGTATTTCCATTTACAAAATACAGTGATTCTCGATTGCTAAAAATGTCAAATCCTAGAAAACATAGCATTTCTATATACGTGATGTTAACATGGTTCTCGAACAGTTGTTGATGGAAGATTCATTTTATGAATCTGATTTTTCCAAAATAGACGATTTTGATGTTAGTTCTGTTTAGAAATAACTCCAATAAAAGTTTTTATGTTTTATTTTCACGTTGAAAATTAGTCGAACTTGCTTCAGCGTCAAAGAGTGTGTTTACGTAAAATTAAGTGAGCACTGGCAGCGAGCTGCACTTTTTTTTCCTAAACGGGAAAAGGTTAAGAAATTAATTCCTGAAAAGTTACATAATTTCTCCAAGTTTTGAGAATATATCTGAATATGGAAGCTGGCTTTGATAAATGAAAAGAAGAAACAACTCCCTCAAGGAAAATGAACCTGGTTTTCATTGTTGTCTGAAGATAGCATTTCTGCAGATGCTAATAAAAGTGACCTAAAAGATATAAACATATAAACTTCTTGTGATGGTTAACATTAGGTGTCAACTTGACTGGATTCAGGGATGCCTAGATAGCTGGTAAAGTCTTGTATCTGGGTGTGTCTGTGCGGGAATTTCCGGAGAAGATTGACATTTGAATGGTGCACTGGGAGAGGAAGACCCACCCTCAATGTGTGTGGGCGCTATCCAATCGGCTGCAAGCGCGGCTGAAACAAAGCCAGCGAAGAAGGGGAATCAGCCTGCTTGCTGCATCTTCTGTATCGCTGTCTACCGGAGCTGGACTCTTGCTTCCTCTCCTCCTGCCCGTGGACTCCAGATTCTTCGGCCTTTGAACTCTGGGACTGCACCAGTGGCTTGCAGGGGGGTCTCAGGCCTTCACCACTGACTACAGACTGCACTGTCGGCTTCCTGGTTTTGAGGCTTCTGTTTCCTCAGCTTACAGACGGCTATCCTGGGACTTCACCTTGTAATTGTGTGAGCCAGTTCTTCCTAATAAACTCATATCTATATCTACCTGCATCTATATCTGTCTGTCTATCTATCTATCTATCTATCTATCTATCTATCTATCTATCTATCTATCGGTCTGTCTCTCTGGAGAACCCTAATACACTTATAAAGTATAATAGAAAATCCCTGAAATGAAAGCAGTGTCCTGGTTCTAGTCCTTGTTGTGCTCTAACAGTATTTGCAATCTGGGTAAAATCATTTCACTTGCCTGGGCTTCAGTTTCTCCATCTGTAAAACGAGCCAGTGGGGGCAAGTTGATCTTCTAGGCCATTAGTTAGCGGTTAGTCTAGTTAGTGTTAATGGCAGAAATTTGAGGCTGTAGAAGAGACACCCTGGTTTGAATACTGACTCTGATACTAACTGACCAAGGCACCTTGGGTAAATTACTTAATATCTCTGTGCCTTAGTTTCTTCATTAATTAAGTGGGGATAATGGGGGAAACATGCTTCATGAGGGCTAAATTAGATAAAATTTACAGAGCACTTAGCATAGGGTCTGATATTTTAAAAACCCTCAATAAATGCTAGCTAGTATTAGTAACAGTCTATGCTTTTTCTAAATGAAATGTTTTGTGCTCATCTCTTGGTAATATAATTGTTTTGCATAAATTGGACTACAGCACAGAGCAGCCTGCTCTGAAAGGATAAGCAGCTCAGGAGATTGCCAAGAGGATTTCAAATGGCGAAATATAATAATACATACATTATTTTTTAGACTGGACACAGTGGTTCATGCCTGTAATCCTAGTGCTTTGGGAGGCTGAGGCAGGAGGATCCTTTGGGGTCAGGAGTTCAAGACCAGCCTGGGCAACTAGTAAGATCCCGTCTCTACAAAAAGTAAAAACATTGGCTGGGTATAGTGGCACATGCCTGTAGTCCTAGCTACTCAGAAAGCTGAAGAGGGAGAATCTCTTGAGCCTAGGAGTTGGAGGCTACAGTGAGCTATGATCATGCCATTGCACTCTAGCCTGGATGACAGAGCAAGACCCCGTCTCAAATAAATAAATAAATAAATAAGCTATTCAGAACACTTTACATATATTTAGTCCTCACAACAAATCTCTCAGATAAGTAGAATATGTTGGTTCCTTAGCCATAGTCCAAACCAAAAGCTCATTACAGGCAACCCTCCACTTTGCCTGCATCATGAATCTCCTCTCTTGAGGGTTGAGGGTAAGGGATGGAGTATTGAGAGGGTAGAGCAAGGGGTGCTGGCAAATTACAGCCAGCAGAGAAGACACCTCTTCCTCTGAGCAGTAGGTGCTGAGCCACAGCAGAGTGGGTCATGGGAAAGGGGAAGATGGCCTGCGGCAGGTGGTGGGAACTGGAGAATGGAGCCAAGGGATTATGGAAGGCCAGCTGGAAGTCAGTGTAGGTGGAGAGCTGTTATGGGAGCTGTGGACCAAGGTTGTTTTTTAGGTACTTCCTATGTAAGTAGGCCTGCCCCATTTAAAGGGCTAGGAATGGGGTGGACACTGGGCAGCAGCTTATAGATCTAGGAATAGGTAAAACAAGTTTCTAAAAATCTCTGATATCGTTCTAGGATAGTGCTTGAAAGATCACTATAAGACCAGGTGTGGTTGCTCACTCCCATAATCCCAGCACTTTGGGTGGCTGATGCAGGCGAATCACCTGAGGTCAGGAGTTCGAGACCAGCCTGACCAACATGGTGAAACCCCATCTCTACTAAAAATACAAAATTAGCCCACATGCTGGTGGTGCACATGCCTGTAATCCCAGCTACTTGGGAGGCTGAGGCAGGAGAATCACTTGAACCCGCGAGGCAGAGGTTGCAGTGAGCTGAGATTGCACCACTGCACTCCACCCTGGGCAACAACAGCAAAACTCTGTCTCAAAAAAAAAAGCAAGATCATTGTGAATCCTCTGCCTTACAACATATGAAGCACGTAAGAACTACAGTCTTCCATCTTCTGTCCACAAAAGTAATACTCACAGGGCCAAACTTAGAAACTTGGTGCATCAGACATATCTGGCAAGATTCCCCCCCGGCCCTTTATGCCCTTATGAAGGGCATCTGCCCTCCCACACAATTCTGTTGTAGAAAGCAGTGTCTTAGACAGGGATTGAAACAAGGGTGGCCACTGGAGTGGACCAGTTTGGGGCAGCCAGCAAAGGCAGCCAATCCTGGGATTGGGCACATGTGTATGAGATAGTCCTATCTGAGGAGTTCTGCCTGGGAGACTACTTCAAGCAAGTTTGAATGGAGAGTTAGAGGAAGAGCCAACTGTCGGTAGGGAGAAGAAACTGATGGTGCACACAAAGATACACAGGGCCAGAGAGTAGGAGGCGCCCTAGCAAGAGAGCACAAGAATGGAGATCTTGACATCTTGTAACTGAGGAGGGTGACAAAACTACTCAGATCCGAGGCCTGTCTTGGATCTTGAATGGGAGGGAGCGGGCTGCTCTTGATTTCTATGAGATTCTTCACCTGTCTCTTACTCCCATAATTATGTTACTAACAAACTCCATTACTTAAGTGGTTTGAAGGAATTTCTATCCCTTGCAACCAAAAGAACATAACGAATGTCAGTCTTGGTCTTAGTGTGTATGAACTGGAACCGTGTGGGAAAATGTAATTTACCAAACCATGTAAAGGAGAAAGTCTCTTCCAGGGGACACAGCTGATGCAGGAATAAAGACACAGAAGGCCAAGGTGAGGCCAGAGAGTGGTGGGAAAATCAGTGTGACCAGAGGGAAGGATGGAGGAGGATGACAAGACTGTGAGGGTGGAATAGCAGGATCCAGATTGTCGGGGGTCTGCTTGTCATGCTGATGCTTGGACAAGATGCTTAAGCAGCGGGGAGGATGGGCACATGATCAGATTCATCTCTGCTCATTCCCTTCAGGTTAGTTACAAAGGGCAGTTAATGTTAATAAAGACACACACTGAGAAGAAGGCCAAGAATGTATCACATCAGCTGTGTATTCAGGTCTCGTGGAGAAACAGAATGTCAGTCAGGACACAGTTAACAGCTCTAGGGAATTTAAATTGAGGCTTTAAAAACAGTATTTTAAATTCTAAATGATGCCATTTTACTTTTCACAACTTGGCATTCCAATCACAGAATTGCCCCCTTGCACCATTTTCCTACTTAAAGTTTCCAGGGCTTGAATGAAAGACGTGTAAGGAATATTTTCAAATTGTCTTTTACACTTAAATTCAAATGTTCATGTTTAATGAACCACAGACCACTGATCTAAACCAGAGAGCATTAATTGTTCTAGGGCTAGTGTGAAGTCAGCATTAGTGTGAGGCAGGGAATTCATTTGATCACACTGTTTAAATTATAGGCTGTTTGTCCTTCATGAAGCATGGCAAGAAAGGCCTGGGTAATATGTGGTAATTAAAATAATCATAAAAATGTTTTCTTCGTTTTCTAGTTACTAAGCACTGTGGCTTATAAAGACTGAATCACTCTGTGATGTGATGGACTTCTTATTTTTATGATCCTACAGGAATGATTTTAAAAACATAGTAAACTTTAAGGGCTAGAGAAAAAAAAATGATCTGTATTGGGCCCCAAAAGCTTAGTTTCGTAAGCTTTAAAGGAAAACACTCTAAAAAATAATTCAATCTAATGTCTCAAACAAGGGCAATACACACAGCAGGTTGCTTTCCCACTGTAGTTTCTATGATGAAAACTGTTTATAACTTCTAAAAAATCGCTGTTTGCAAACACTCCCACAATGCTGGTCAGTGTTGTAAATTGGTGCATACTTTCGGGAGGGCTATTTGATGATGTGTACCGGAGACCTTATAAATGATCACATACTTTAACTTAGACATTCTACCTCTAGGAATAGTATCCTAGGGATCCTAATCAGAGAAATTTCACGATTGTTATCCAAGGATGTTTATAACAGCATTATTTATGCTAGACCCAAACTAAAAACAACAAAAAGATCCAAATAGAGGGAACTTGTCACATAAATGATGACAGAGTGATACGATGAATGTTAAGAAGTCATAAAAATGTTGTTTCAAAGAATATTTAATGTCATGGAAAATTACAACACAACTTTGAGAAAAGAAGGACATAAAACAATGCATACGCGCATATATATATATATATGCAATAAAGTTTTTAATATGCATTTATATATTTTTAAAAATACTTTAAAAGAAAACCTGGAAGAAAATAACACCAAGTTGAAATAGGAAATAATCAAAATGTTAACAGCATTTGTCTGTTGATAGTAGGATAAGATCTGTTGATAGTAGGATAAGTGTTTTAATATTTTCTTTTTAAATTTCAAAATATTTAGCAATGTGTATATGCTATTAATAATCAGAAAAAAGTATATTTAAGCCACATACTATATATGTGTATATATATAAATACATATATATATATATTTTTTTTTAGATGAAGTCTCACTCTGTCGCCCAGGCTGGAGTACAGTGGCACAATCTTGGCTCACTCCTACCTCAGCCTCCTGTGTAGCTGGGATTATAGGCACGTGCCACCATACCCAGCTAGTTTTTGTATTTTTAGTAGAGATGGGGTTTCACCATGTTGGCCAGGCTAGTCTTGAACTCCTGACCTTAAGTGATCCGCCTACTTTGGCCTCCTCAAGTGCTGGGTATTACAGGCATGAGCCACCGTGACCAGCCTACAAAAAATGTTATTTAGGTTAGTCTTTAGTTGAAAGGATAATTCTATTCAGAAAACAAAGAACAGAGACAGAGGTTTTCACTACTTTCAACCTATTGACACAATTACAGGGAACAAGCAGGTGACCTGATTTGCATTTCTGTTCTTTTTCCAGCTTACTCCTTGGGAGAGGTGACAAAGGCAAACCCAAAGTCAGTTTCACTAAAACCTTCAAGGCCTTCTCTTTGTCATCATCATTGCTAACAGTTAACAAGCTTGTACCAGGTGCCAGGCATGGTTGGAAAGGTTTTGGATATATTGCCAATCAACCCTCGTAACAGCCCTTTGAAATAGATAGTATTATTTTTCCTATTTTACTGATGAAGAAGCCAAGAAATAGAGAAACTTGTTCAAGATCACACAGTTAGTAAGGGGTGGAGCTGGATTCAGACCCCAGGCAACCTGACATGTTGGAATACAATGCCCAATGCCCCATGCCTCTGAGAAAGCAACACAGAATATTGGAATTTTGGAATTAGAGAAGACCACAAAAGTTTTGGTTTTTTTGGGTTTTCTGAGACAGAGTCTCTCTCTGTTGCCCAGGCTGGAGTGCAATGGTGTGATCTTGGCTCACTGCAACCTCCACCTCCTGGGTTCAAGCAATTCTCCTGCCTCAGCCTCCTGAGTCACTGGGATTACAGGAACCCACCACCACACCTGGCTAAGTTTTTGTATTTTTAGTAGAGACAGGGTTTTGCCATGTTGGTCAGGCTGGTCTCGAACTCCTGACCTCAGGTGATCCACCTGCCTTGGCCTCCCAAAGTGCTGGGATTGCAGGTGTGAACCACCGCACTCAGCCATTGTTTTAAGACAAGGAATTTTTTTCACATCACACTCTGTGTAATTCCAACATCTAAAACTTTTTAAAAGGAGGATTTACTTCCAGTCTAGCTTAGGTAGAGACTGTGCTTCTGCTTCATTTCCTATCGAGGTCACTGTGGTGCCTTTGTTTTGTGCAACTCTTCTGGGAAACTATTGTCCCACTCCAATCACTTCTACTTAGAGATGGGAAACCTGGGCCCGGAGCTTTAAAAGACCCTCCCCAGGGCACCCATTTAGTATGTGCATAAGCCAGTGCTTTTCTAGTACTACCTCATGGTACACATATACATTATTCAGAACTCCTTTTGTTATAAGCAACAGAAACCCAACTCAAATGTGCTTAGACAGAAAAAGGAACTTATTAGTTCAAAATAACTTATTAGTTCAAAGAACTAGATTGTTCAAGGACGATCTGGGTCAGGTATAACTAGCTCCATGAGCCCAATATTAAGAACACAAGAGCTTCTGTTCTTCCTACCATTTGTTAGCTGTGCCTCCCTATGAACTGACTTCATTCTCAGATGAGTTCTCAACACCGTACACCTACGCCAGAACAGCACTAGATGTGCAGGATCCCTGAATGGGGAACTGAATAGTCACTATCATCTATGTATTCTTCCAGTAAGGAAGATTTGGTTGGCCTTTATTTTTGTTGATGGTATGAGTAAGTTAGGTCACCTGCTCCCTTACCCCAATTTTAAAAAAATAAAAGAAATAAACACGTAGTGTTCCATAACATGGACTACTATCCTTGGCACATCTGATTTAAGAGTGAAGGCCGGGCGCGGTGGCTCAAGCCTGTAATCCCAGCACTTTGGGAGGCCGAGATGGGCGGATCACGAGGTCAGGAGATCGAGACCATCCTGGCGAACACAGTGAAACCCCGTCTCTACTAAGAAATACAAAAAATAGCCGGGCGAGATGGCGGGCGCCTGTAGTCCCAGCTACTCGGGAGGCTGAGGCCGGAGAATGGCGTGAACCCGGGAGG
>NC_037668.1:119055974-119187064 GCF_003255815.1 Theropithecus gelada
AAAAAAAAAAAAAAAAAAAAAAAAAAAAAAGAGTGAATTCCTGGAATCCAGGCAGTCTGTTCCACTGATCTATAGGTTTGTCTTTTTCCCCATCTATATCACACCATCTTGATTACAGTAGTTTTACCAAACTCAGGTAGAGAAACTTCTAGATGTTGTTGTTCCTGCTCTCTTCCTCCTTTTTTCCTCCTCCACCTTCTTCTATTAGATTTATTGATATATAATTTACATATAATAAAATTCATCAATTTTAAGTGTGAAATGTGATAAGTGCTTATAAATAATAAAGTCTCCTAATCATCACAGTCATGGTATAGAACAGTTTCAACACTCTGAAAACTTTCCTTGTGCTTCTTTGCAATCGATGCCGTTATCAACTTCTAGGCCCTGGCATCTACCTTCTTTCATGTAATTAGAGTCATATATATGTTGCCTGTTGTGTCTGGTTTCTTTCACTTAACATAATGCTTTGAGATTCATTTCTGTTTTCGCATTTATCAGTAGCTTGTTCCTTTCTAATTTTTAATGGTACTACCTTATATGAATATGCCAACTTTCATTTATTCATTCACAAGTTCAGGTACATTTGCATTTTTTCTAGTCTTTTGCTATTGCAAATAAAGCTTCTATGAACATCTGTGTACAAGTTTTTGGGTGAAAAAATGATTTCATTTCTTTTTTCTTTTTTTTTTTTTTTTGAGACAGAGTCTCCCTTTGTTGCCTAGGCTGGAGTGCAGTGGCATGATCTCAGCTCACTGCAACCTCCACCTCCTAGGTTCAAGTGATTCTCCTGCCTCAGCCACCCAAGTAGCTGGGATGACAGGCATATACCACCATGCCCAGCTAATTTTTGCATTCTTAGTAGAGACAGGGTTTCACCATGTTGGCCAGACTGGTCTTGAACTGCTGACCTCAGGTGATCCTTCTGCCTTGGCTTCCCAAAGTGCTGAGATTACAGGTGTGCACCACTGCTCCTGGTCACTTTTGGTAAATATCTAAGAGTGGAATTGCTGAACTGTATGGTAAGTTGATTAATTTTAAAGAAATTTCCAATTTGTTTTCCAAATTGGCTGTACTATTTTACATTCCTGTCAGCGGCTTATGATGGCTCTAATTTCTCCACATTTTCCCCAGAAGTTGATATTTTCACTCTTTTTTATAACAGCCATTTTAGTGGCTGTGTGGTGGTGTCTTATTTTAATTTTAATATGCATTTTCTAATGTCTAATGATGTACAGCAGTTTTTCATGTGCCCGTTTGCCATCTGTTTATCTTCTTTGGTGGAGTCACTGTTCAGACCCCATTTTTTAATTGTGTTGTTTGTCTTCCTAATATTGAGTTATAGAAATTCTTTATGTATCATATTAGGTTGGTGCAAAAGCAATTGCAGTTTTGGACCGTGAATTTTAAATCATTGTAACTAGGCTCAAACACATCTTTATTAATCAAGATAGGAACCATTGCAATCAACACATTTTTGCCAACAAGAAATAAGTTTGCTTGTTCCTGCAGCGTAAAAATCCATGCTTCGGAATTTGATGCACTCTTGGAAAGCATTTTCTGCATCCTGCTGGTTGTGGAAGTGTTTTCCCTGCGAAAAGTTGTCAAGATGCTTGAAGAAGTGGTAGTTGGTTGGCGAGGTCAAGTGAATATGGTGGATGAGGCAAAACTGCGTAGCCCAATTCACTCAACTTTTGAAGCATTGCGGTCAGGAGTGGTTGTGGAGAAGAATTGGGCCCTTTCTGTTGAGCAATGCCCATTTGGGTGTTGCAGTTTTAGGTGCGTCTCACTGATTTGCTGAGCCTACTTCTCAGATATAACGGTTTTGTTGGGATTCAGAAAGCTGTAGTGGATCAGACTGGCAGCAGACCACAAACAGTGACCATGACCTTTTTGTGTGCAAATTTGGCTTTGGGAAGTGCATTGGAGCTTATTTTCAGTCCAGTCATTGATCTGGTCATCACCGGTTGTCATATAAAATCCACTTTTTGTCACACATCACAATCTGATCAAGAAATGGTTCATTGTTGTTGCATAGATTAAGAGAAGACGATACTTCAAAACGATGATTTTTTTGATTTTCACTCAGCTCGTGAGGCACCCACTTACGGAGCTTTTTCACCTTTTCAGTTTGCTTCAAATGCTGAATGACCATAGAATGATCAACACTGAGTTCTTCAGCAACTTCTCGTGTAGTTGTAAGAGGATCAGCTTAGATGATTGCTGTCGGTTGGTCGTTGTCAACTTCTGATAGCCGGCCACTGCGCTCCTCATCTTCAAGCTTCTCCTCTCCTTTGCAAAACTTCTCAAGCCACCACTGCACTGTATGTTGGTTAGCGGCTCCTGGGCCAATTGCAATGTTGATGTTGCAGATTGTCTCTGCTGCTTTACGACCCATTTTGAACTCGAATAATATCATTTCCATAGTCTAAAAACAGCAAGTGATAAGTTATTAGCAAAAAACATAAAGTGAAAAATGCACATTAAAATGATGTATAACATAACCACATTTGTTGAAGAATGTATTCCAATATCAAATGGCAAATTCCAACAGTGCAAAAACCACAATTACTTTTGTACTCACCTAATAGATATGTCTTTTGTTGGATGTATGCTTTCAAAATATTTTCTCCCAGTCTATGACTTGCCTTTTTATTTTCTTAATAGTGCCTTAAAGGAGCTAATGTGTTTAATCTTGGTGAAGTCCAATTTAAAATTTTTCTTTTCTTTTTTTTTTTGAGATGGAGTCTTGCTCTGTTGCCAGGCTGGAGTGTAGTGGCATGACCTCAGCTCAATGCAACCTCTGCCTCCCGGGTTCAAGCGATTCTCCTGCCTCAGCCTCCTGAGTAGCTGGGACTACAGGTGCGCACCACCATGTCCAGCTAATTTTTGTATTTTTGAGATGGGATTTCACCATGTTGGCCCAGATTGTCTCTATCTCTTGACTTCATGATCTGCCCACCTCGGCCTCCCAAAGTGCTGGGATTACTGGCATGAGCCACTGTGCCTGGCCAATTTTTCTTTATATGTTATGCTGTTTGAGTCATACTTAAGAAATATTTCTTAAACCTAAGACCATCAAGTGTTTTTGTTGGTTTTTGTTTCTTGTTTTTTGTTGTTTTTTGAGACTGAGCCTCACTCTGTTGCCCTGGATGGAGTGCAGTGGTGCAATCTCAGCTCACTGCAACCCCCGCCTCCCAGGTTCAAGCAATTCTTCTGCCTCAGCCGCCCTAGTTGCTGGGACTACAGGCATGCGCCACTATGCCCGGCTAATTTTTGTCTTTTTAGTAGAGATGAGGTTTCACTATATTGGCCAGGTTGGTCTCAAACTCCTGACCTCATTATCTGCCTGCCTCGGCCTCCCAAGTGCTGGAATTATAAGTGTGAACCACGGCGCCCAGCCTGTTTTCTTCATTTAATTTATTTCTGCTCTGATCTTTATTATTTATTTTCTTCTGCGGATTTTGAATTTGGTTTGCTCTTGCTTTTCTAGTTATTTAAGATGTATTGGTAGTGTATTTATATGAAGATTTTCTTCTTTTTTTGATGTGGGCACTTATTGCTATAAACTTTCCTTTTAGTACTGCTTTTGCTATATCCCATAGGTTTGATATGTCATGTTACCATTATCATTTGTTACAATAAAATTTTTATTTTCCTTCTAATTTCTTCATTGACCCACTGGTCATTCATGAGCATATTGTTTAATTTCCACGTTTGTATAGTTTCCACAATTCCTCTTGCTATTGATTTCTAGTTTTATTCCATTGTAGTCAGAGAAGATGTTTGATATTATTTAAAATTTTTGAATGTTTTAAGATTTGTTTTGTGACCTACCACACGGTCTGTCCTTGAGAATGATCCGTGTGCTGAGGAGAAGATTGTGTATTCTGCAGCCATTGGATGAAATGTTCTGTAAATATCTATTAGGTCCATTTGGTCTATAGTGCAGGTTAAGCCCAATGTTTCTTTGATGATTTTCTGTCTGGAAGATCTGTTCAATGCTGAAGTGGGCTGTTAAATTCTCCAGCTATTATTGTGTCGGGGTCTATCTCTCTCTTTAGCTGTAATAACATTTGCTTTATATATCTGGGTGCTCCAGTACTGGGTATATATATATTTTTAATTATTATATCCTTTTGCTGGACTAACCCTTTTATAATTATGTAATAACCTTCTTTATTTCTTTTTTTTTTTTTTTTTTTGAGACGGAGTCTGGCTCTGTCGCCCAGGCTGGAGTGCTGTGGCCGGATCTCAGCTCACTGCAAGCTCCGCCTCCCGGGTTTACGCCATTCTCCTGCCTCAGCCTCCCGAGTAGCTGGGACTACAGGAGCCCGCCACCTCGCCTGGCTAGTTTTTTGTATTTTTTAGTAGAGACGGGGTTTCACCGGGTTAGCCAGGATGGTCTCGATCTCCCGACCTCGTGATCCGCCCGTCTCGGCCTCCCAAAGTGCTGGGATTACAAGCTTGAGCCACCGCGCCCGGCCTTCTTTATTTCTTTTTATAGTTGTCTTGAAATCGATTTTGTCTGACATAACATAAGTATAACTACTTCTGCTGCCTTTTTTTTTTTTTTTTTTTTTTGCATGAAGTACCATCTCTAGCCCTTTATTTTCAGTCTATGTGTGTCTTTATAGGTGAAGTGTGTTTCTTGTAGGCAGGAGATCATTGGGCCTTCTTTTGTTTTTATCCATTCACCTACTCTAAATGAATAAAAGTCCATTTACATCAATATTATTATTGGCAAATAAGGACTTACTCCTGCCATTTTGTTATTTGTTTTCTGGTCTTCTCTTCCTTTTTCCCTTCCTTTCTGTGTCTCTTTAGTTGAAGATGATTTTTCTCTGGTGGTATGATTTAATTTTTGCTTTTTGCTTTTTGTGTATCTGTCATATTTTTTGTTTTTGTTTTTTTGAGATGAAGTCTTACTCTGTCACCCAGCCTGGAGTGCAGTGGCACAATCTCGGCTCATTGCATCCTTTGCCTCCCAGGTTCCAGCAGGTTCTCCTGCTTCAGCCTTCTGAGTAGCTGGGATTACAGGTGTCCGCCACCATGCCTGGCTAATTTTTGTATTTTTAGTAGAGACAGGGTTTCACCATGTTTGCCAGGCTGGTCTTGAACTGCTGACCCCAAATGATCTGCCTGCCTTGGCCTACCAAAGTGCTGGGATTACAGGCATGAGCCACTACATCCGGCTTGTCATATATTTTTTGATTTGAGGTTAATATGAGGCTTCCAAATACGATGTAACCCATTATTTTAATCTGATGACAACACAGGTTGCATAAACAAGCAAGCAAAAAGAAAACTAATAAAAACTCTAACTTTATCCTCTTGCTTTTTAACTTTTTGCGGTTTCTATTTATATCTTATTGTACTATCTATGTCTTGAAAAGTTGTTGTAGTTATTATTTTGATTGGTTTATCTTTTAGTTTTTCTACTTAAGAGTAGTTTACACACTAAAAGTATAGTGTTAAAATATTCATGTTTTCCTCTGTACTTACTATTACCGGTGAGTTATATACCTTCAGATGGCTTCTTATTGCTCATTAACATTTTTTTTTCTTTCTTTCTGATTGAAGAACTCCCTTTAGCATTTCTTTTCTTTTTTTTTCTTTAGATGGAGTCTCGCTTTGTTGCCCAGGCTGGAGTGCAGTGGCACGATCTCGGCTCACTGCAAGCTCCGCCTCCCAGGTTTACACCATTCTCCTGCCTCAGCCTCCCCGCCACCACACCCGGCTAATTTTTTTTTTTTTTTTTTGTATTTTTAGTAGAGATGAGATTTCACCATCTTAGCCAGGATGGTCTAAATCTCCTGACCTTGTGATCCGCCCGCCTCAGCCTCCCAAAGTGCTGGGATTATAGGCATGAGCCATTGTGCCTGGCCCCCTTTAGCATTTCTTGTTGGAAAGGTCTAGTGTTGATGAAATCTCTCAGCTTGTGTTTGTCTGGGAAAGTCTTTTTTTCTCCTTCATGTTTGAAGGATATTTTCACCTGCTATTCTAGGGTAAAAGTTCTTTTTCTTCAACATTTTATCATGTCACCGTCTCCTGGGCCTGTACGGTTTCCACTGAAAAGTCTGCTGCCAGATGTTTTGGAGCTCCATTGTATTGTTATTTTTTTTCTTGTGGCTTTTAGGATCTTTTCTTTATCCTTTACCTTTGGGAGTTTGATTATTTAATGCCTTAACGTGGTTTTCTTTTGGTTAAATTTGTTTGGTGTTCTATAACCTTCTTTTACTCGAATTTGGTATCTTTCTCTTGGTTTGGGAAGTTCTCTCTTATTATCCATTTGAACACACTTTTTACCCGTATCTGTTTCTCCACCTCCTTTTTAAGGCCAGTAACTCTTAGATTTGCCCTTTTAAGGCTATTTTCTAGATCTTGAAGGCATGCTTCATTCTTTTTTATTATTTTTTCTTTTGTCTGCTGTGATTGTGTATTTTCAAATAGCTTGTTTGAAAGCTCACTAATTCTTTTGCTTGATCAATTCTGCTATTAAGAGACTCTGATGCAGGCCGGGCGCGGTGGCTCAAGCCTGTAATCCCAGCACTTTGGGAGGCCGAGACGGGCGGATCACAAGGTCAGGAGATCGAGACCATCCTGGCTAACACGGTGAAACCCCGTCTCTACTAAAAATACAAAAAACTAGCCGGGCGAGGTGGCGGGCGCCTGTAGTCCCAGCTACTCGGGAGGCTGAGGCAGGAGAATGGCGTAAACCCGGGAGGCGGAGCTTGCAGTGAGCTGAGATCCGGCCACTGCACTCCAGCCTGGGCGACAGAGCGAGACTCCGTCTCAAAAAAAAAAAAAAAGAGACTCTGATGCATTCTTCAGTATGCATCATTTTTCAACTTCAGAATTTCTGCTTGATTCTTTTAATTATTTCAATCTGTTTGTTAAATTTATTTGATAAAATTCTGAATTCCTCCTCTGCATTATCTTGAATTTCTCTAGGTTTTCTCACCTCTCCTCTCTCCTCAAGCAGAAGGAAGGAGTCATTTTTGTTGTTGCAAGCTGTGCTCCCTGTGGGTGGGGGAGGGGTGGCACAAGCACTTCCTTAGTTGCCCCAGCTGGTGTCTTACTAGGTCATGTGCCCCCCAATCTACTGACTTTAAGCCCAGTACAGCACTAGGAATTGCCTAGAAATTGCAGTTTTTGCGCCTAGACAGCCTTTCAAGTTTATTTAGGATCCTGAAATATATTCAAGTTTGTTTAGCCCATGGTGGTGAGGCTTGCCAAAACTTCAGTTTTGACTGCTGGGATGGGCGATTTCTCTCTAGTTAGGGCTGTTCTAAATGCTCCCTCTGTGCGTGGGTGTCAGCTGTGTTAAGCCCGGTTTTGCTTTTCACTCTGACAGGGCAGCACTGAGCTCAGTGCAGTGTCCCACAATCACTGTGCTCTCCCTTCCCCAAACTCAGAGATTCTCCATGTCACCTGGCCACTGCCATGGAGGTGGGGCAGGTATGGCAATTAAAGACTGTCTTTTTTTTTTTTTTTTTTTTTGAGACAGAGTCTCACTCTGTCATCCAGGCTGGAGTGCAGTGGCGTGATCTCAGCTCACTGAAACTTCCGCCTCCCAAGTTCAAGCAGTTCTCCTGCCTCAGCCTCCCAAGCAGCTGGGATTACAGGCGCCTGCCACCACGCCTGGCTAATTTTTGTGTCTGTGTGTGTGTTTAGTAGAGATGGGGTTTCACCATGTTGGCCAGGCTGGTGTCGAACTTCAGACTTCAAGTGATCCACCCTCATCCTCCCAAAGTGCTAGGATTATGGGCTTGAGCCACCATGCCTGGACAAGACTGTCTTTCCCACTCTCTTCAGAGCTTCTTTCAGACATATGAAAGAAGGTTAAGACCAGGTACTGTAATTGCTCATCTGATTTTCGGTTCTTATGAAGGTGCTTTTTTTGTATAGACTGTTGTTAAATTTGGTGTTCCTGTGTGGGGGATGATTGATAAAGGCTTCTATTCAGCCATCTTGCTCCAATCCCCTCCTATTCATATATGAGAAACCCACAGCCATCATGATACTCAATGATGAACACTGAAAGCTTTTCCTCTAAGATCAGGAACAAGATCATTGTTCTAATTTCCTTCAAGAACTTTCCCTTTGCATTCACAACTTGGCTAACTGTTCTGTGCAGGAGGCCTATCTTTCAGCCTATCTTGGCTTTTGGCATGCCTCCTCACTGAGTTTAATCATTTCTGGCTTTTGAAATAAAATGAGAGACATATGACTCTTTCACTTGAACACTTAGAGGCCACTGTAGGTTTTTAAATTGGCCTAATTCCAATATAATTGTGTCTCAGGGAATAGAGAGGCCCAAAGAGAGAGAGACAGATGAAGGAACAACTGGTCTGTGGAGCAGTCAGATATACACAACATTGATTGATTAAATTTGCCATCTTGATCAAATTAAATATAGGTACACTAAGTGGCAACCCAAAACAGTGATAATAGTAACATCAGAGATCACTGATCACAGATCACCATAATAAATATGGCATTAATGAAAAGTTTGAAATAGTGTGGTAATTGCCAACACGTGACACAGAGACACATAGTGAGCACAGGTTATTGAAAAAAATGGCAACAATAGACTTCCTCAACATAGAATTGTCACAAACCTTCAAGCAAAGTGCAATATAATGAGGTATGCCTATATGTTTCTAGGAGTTTATCTGTTTCTTCTAGGTTATCCAATTTGTTGGCATATTAAATTTTCATGATAGTCTCCCATAAATCTTTATATTTCTTTGGTATCAGTTTTATGTCTCCTCTTTTGTTCGTAATTTTATTTATTTGATTTTTGTATTTGTTTAGTTTAAGGTTTGTCTATTTTGTTTATCTTTCCTAAAAATGCTTAGTTTCATTGGTTTTTAAAATTGTATTGCTAGTCTATTTCACTTACTTCTCTTCTGACCTTTATTATTTCATTCCTTCTGCTAACTTTGGGCCTGGTTTGTTCTTCTTTTTCTGTTTTCTTGAGGTATAATGTTAGGTTGTTTATTTGAGTTTTTCTTGTTTTATAGTGTGGGTGTTTATCACTATAAACTTCCCTCTTAGAATTATTTTTGCTGCATTCCATACATTTTGGTATTTTGTGTTTCCATTTCCATTTGCCTCAAGATTATTTTTTATTTTCCTTTTAAGTTTTTGTTTGACTTGTTGATTGTTAAGGAGTATTTGTTTAATTTCTACATATTTGTTAATTTTCCAGTTTTTCTCATATTTTCTTATTTCATACCATTGTGATCAGCAAAGATGCTTGATATGATTTCAGTATTCTTAAACTTAATAACACTTGTTTTGTGGCCTAACATATGATGTATCCTGGAGAATGTTTGTGTATTTGTGAAGAATGTGTATTCTGCTGCTGTTTGATGGAATGTTCCATATGTCTTAGGTCCACCTGAAGTCCACTGTTTCCTTATTGATTTTCTATCTGGATGATCTATCCATTGTGGAAAGTGGGATGTTGAAGTCCTCTATTATTGTATTTGTGTCTGTTTTTCCCTTCAGTTCCACCACATCTGGCTAACTTTTAAAAACTTTGTGTAGAGGTGTGGTCTCATTATGTTGTCCACACTGGCCTCAAACTCCTGGCCTCAAGAGATCCTCCTGCCTTGGCCTCCCAAATGCTGGGATTACAGGCATGAGCCACTGCACCTGGCCCAGATTATGTTTCTTATAAAAGTTCTGTGATGTGGCTGTGATTATCTTCTTGCGGATGAAGAAACTGAGGTTTACCAAGACCAGTGTCTTGCCTAAGGTTTCAGAACCCATCAACAACTGAGTTTAGAATATGGGCCTAAGTCTTCTAATTCTTGTCTTGAGTATGCTTTCCATGACACCAATTACTCTAATCTTTTGGGGGCACTAGGACCTCATTTTAATAGTTAAAATATGTTTATACTACCTCCTACCACCACTGTAGTTTCTAATGAGCTAAAACAAATGCATAGGTTTGCATTGTATTGTTCACAACAGCTTCTGAAAACACTTTTAAATGGTCATAAATATGTATACAATAGGTATTAGGTATTTAAGACTACAAATTATGCTTGGATCTGAGTTCTCTCATAACAGCTCCAAAAGCCCTAGAGGTCTGAAGCCTTGGGACACAGCCCTGCAATGCAGTGGCCATTAAGATGACTGTGGCTACAATGGTTTAGGGGACTTGTAGGCAATCATTTGATCATTACTAGAGTCACAAAAAGAGGAACTGCCATTTCTTAGTGTAATGTATTATGTGACATGGGTGCTATGATTTTATTAAATTCTAGGTTTCTTAGAAAAGAAACTGTTGCATCCAAAAGCAAAAAATGGGTCACCAGGATGAAAATAACTAAAAGGGTAAAAGGCCTATTTTAGCAGAAAGGCTTCACGTAAAATTAACTCTAAATAAATATCTGCCTGTAATCCCAGTACTTTGGGAGGCCAAGGTGGGTGGATCACCTGAGGTCAGGGAGTTTGAGACCAGCCTGGCCAACATGGTGAAACTCTGTCTCTACTAAAAATATAAAAATTAGCCGGGCATGGTGGCAGGTACCTGTAATCCCAGCTACTTGGGAGGCTGAGGCGGGAAAATCGCTTGAATCCGGTGGGCAGAGGTTGCAGTGAGCCAAGGTTGTGCCACTGCAATCCAGCCTTGGTGACAGAGTGAGACTGTCTCACAATACATAGGAATAAATAAATATCTGGAAAAAAATGAATAAATTTCATTTCAGGGCTGGAAAAGAGGCTGGCACACTCCTTGGTTTTGCCTGTGCTCAAGTAGATGGAGGAATTCAAGTAGGGCACTCAGGAATGTTCAGTGCGCACCTCAGCAGCTGAGATAAGATGGAAAGTATGGGCCGGGCGCGGTGGCTCAAGCCTGTAATCCCAGCACTTTGGGAGGCCGAGACGGGCGGATCACGGGGTCAGGAGATCGAGACCACCCTGGCTTACACGGTGAAACCCCGTCTCTACTAAAAAATACAAAAAACTCGCCGGGCGAGGTGGCGGGCTCCTGTAGTCCCAGCTACTCGGGAGGCTGAGGCGGGAGAATGGCGTAAACCCGGGAGGCGGAGCTTGGAGTGAGCTGAGATCCGGTCACTGCACTCCAGCCTGGGGGACAGAGCGAAACTCCGTCTCAAAAAAAAAAAATAAAAAAAATAAAAATAAAAAAAAAAAGATGGAAAGTATGGCTGCCATGGGGATTCTCTTGATCCATTTCATCTTCCTGATTTCCCTAGGCCCATCTTCAGGCTGAGAGTGATGACACTGACCTCCCCATTGAGAATATATGTGGAAAGAAGCAGCAACTACATTGATTAAAAGTAACAATGGTTTAAGGAAACAAAGAGGCTGGAACTCTGTCTGCCACAGGGAGAGAAATGCTGGGAAGGCTGGTGGGAGCAGGTTAGAAACAGACTTGCAGTCCCAGCCCAGATGCCTGCATTTAGGTGATGAGCGATATTCTTTGTGTGTTTTGTCAGTCCTGAGAGAGGCTTCTTTCCAAAAATAATTATTCTATCTTTGTAGCAGGAAAAGCTTTTATGTTTGGTTTAAATTCACATCTTCATCTGTGTTGTGGAAGCCCTGCCCTCACTAAGCCTTTGGCTTAGAGATGTTGACTGTCCTCTCTGCCACAGTCAGATATTCTTCAGGACATTTTAATCAGTAGTGACTTTGGAAAGAGAAAGAGGGCCTGGGATCCCACGATGAAAAATATTGAACAGAAACAGAGAGAAAAATCTCCGTGGTAACTAGGAGAAAGCATTATGTAAGCATTATGTAAGTTAATGGACCAGTTTTCTTGAGAAATGGGCATTTGTCTGTTCACCTGCCTGGGCTCCCCCGAAAGCAGAGCCTGAGACAAAGGATTATGTACAGGTAGGTAACTTGAGATGTGGTCCCAGGGGGGCAGGGATGGAGAATGAGAGCCAATATAAGGATGTATTGTTGGGTTGGTTACAGCCATAGGCAACTAGAGCTTGACTCAGTGAAACTTTCTGCGAAGCCAGATGAGATGTGTTTCAGAATATCCACTGTGGGAATGGAAGAGTAAAACATCTATTTATCAGCTCTCATCTGCCACTGGTCAAGAGCGGCCCCAGGAGGTTAACTCCCTATGTTTTTAGTTGTCCTGTAGAAATGTTGTGCTGTGGTGTCCCATGGTGTGACATCAGAGAAGTCACAGGGCAAGAAGTGACAGGATGGGAGACACAAGATGAGGCAAGGCACTGCCTGCTTACTTGTGCATGAGGCAAACTGAAGCCTGCACAGAACCAGTTGCATTTTCCATGACTGGAAGAGGTAGGGCTGAAGGGATTTGGAGTGGTACTCATGACATGTCAATAAATCAACCAATTGCAATGTAATATCCTTAAGATTCTAGATGACTCCCATGATCTCTTTGTTTCTCATTCATTGTAAGGGAGAAATAGGGTGATTTTGGCCTTCTTCAGTCCTAGGTTTGAATCCTGGCCCTATCATTTATGAGCGTTGTTCCCATAAGCGACTTAACTTCTTTGAGCCTTAGTTTACTTTGTAAAATTAAGACAGTATATCTATCTCATCCTGTTGTAGGGAGAACGACCTGAGATACTGTATGTTAAGTTCTTAGCACCTAGCCTGGCGCACGGCAACGGCTGAAGTCATGTCAGCTTGTATTATTGTGATTTGACATCACAACAGCAGTAGTCATGAGGCATAAAGGAGCATAGAAAGGGGGCTGTTAGGGACTAGGACTGGAGGGAGGATGAACCAGGTAGGCTACCAGTAGGAATGTGGGGAGGGGATTGTGCCTCTGTTTAACAAGTCAGGATACAGCTTCTGGGATGGAACTGACCCAAGTTTGATGAGGTATCAAGACTTCCATTAAGGGGGCTGAGGTCTCAGAAGGGAAACTGGAATGCTACAGAGGAAATAGCAGCAGCTATGAGCAGTTACATATTCTGGGAATTGGGGGACTGCAGAAGGGTTCAAGGAAGTGCCCAGGCAGCCTGATGGGTGCAGAGACGCTTCCAGGATGTCCCTAAGCCCATTCCCAGGCTTACAGCAACTTGACTAATCTCATGCCAAACATCGAGTCCCTTTGAGTTTACTGTTTCGGCCATACACATGGTGTGATTCCCAGGCTCAGAATGCGAGAGGGCTATGCCTACAAGTTGAGAGTATTGGTGCCATCAGTTAGGGCTGGGGGTGACAAATGAGAGACTTGCCTGACTCTCAGCTTAGCTTCAGCTGAGCAGGAGGCCCCTGCCATAGAGGGGCTGGCACATGACCCCTGACCCCAGCCCTGGTCTAACATATCCAGGCACTGGACCCTCAGATCATAGGTTAACTAGGCCTCCTTGTCTGGGCTGATGAGGTGACTGCCTTGTCATTAACACTCAATCCTTTCAGGCCCAGACCAAACTCTCAGGCAGAACAAGTAGCTCACTGGGCCAAGACAACGTAAAAAACCATGTATCCCAAACCTTAACTCACAGTTTCTCTGTTCAAATCATTTTGGGAGAAAGAGCCATACTTTATTATGATGGGCCAGTCCTTTAATCTTACATATGTATGTTTTCACATGGTAACAATGTAACCAAATTCATTCCTACAAACTCTCCATTTTAATATTTTTAATATTAACACCTTTCTTTTATGTCATTCAAAGAATTCACTCAGATTCCCTAGGTTTTCGTGAAGAAAAACACGATTAAAATCAACACATTGAATTGATGTTTTTGATTGAAACAAATATGTCTGGAGCAAATTTAAATTAAATGTGGTTTTACATGTAGTTGGTTATGTGTAGCAATCAGTAGGTTAGCATACCTTTATTTTCTTCAAAGAAAAAAAATTCCAATTGAATGATGTTTTGAAAATAGCTAACTGGAAGCGTGAGGGACTTGTTTAGAAAGTTGAGGTGACAACTGAAAGTCAAGACTACACATGCTCATGTGTTTTCAAGGGAAAAAAATCTCCAATTTAAAGAGATGTGGGTGCTGCTGTTATTTTTTCAGATACAATACATAGGGATGGAAAATATGGCTTTTCTTAAGGAAACATTAGTTGTAAATTGAAGAAAAATGAGTATAAAAAGTGAGATTGTTTTTTGTTCTGAAGATTTTCCTCTTATCTCTTCATAGTTTTATTATGCAGAGATTTGATATTGACATCTTTAACTGTGTGCTTAAACACACTCATCTTTCCAGCAGCACACGGGGACATAGCGATGGTTTGTCTTTAGGAAACAGAAGTCTTGCCTCTGCCCGTGGGCTCCTCACCCTTGGTCTATTGCCATTTCTGGTGTGCTTCCCCATCTCTGAGGTCCTGTCCTTAACATCCTGTATCCCATCCTCAGTTCTGTCCTCATGCAATCCCATGTCAATGCCTCTCTTCCCTGTTTATGGAGCTGCATTGTCCTGGCCCCCTTTCTCATTTCCCGGCTACCTAGTCACCATCTTTTAAGATTAATCACACAGTACAGAGTTGATGAGTAGTCTGAGTTCTCAAATGGGTTACATTTGGATCAAGGTGGAAAACTGCAATAATTGAGTTGCTGCAATCAAATACATTTTGCACCAACCTAATACAGAAATAGGCACTTATCCACCAGGTATCCTTTCAGTATTTTTAGCTCTTGAACACTATGATAAAAATCAGCAGAAAGTCTAAGTGACAATTCAAATAGCTGTCACAGAATCTACGTAACTTTATTCCTTTGATTACATTTAACAAACAGTTATTGAGTACTTTCTATCTGCCAGATGCTGTCCAGGTTGGTAGAAATACAGAGATGAATAATTTATTTCTCTCCCACCTTGTTCCAGAAAGGATGTGAGGCAGCTTGTAGCAGAAACATATAAAATAAAACATCCAAATGCAGGTTTTTAAAACTCAGGGCAAGGGAAATATAAATTAAAATAGGTCAAGTCCAGAGGGAAAAGAGGACACAGATACACAGCCCATGCAGGCCTTCCTAATTGTTATACTTGAGTTGGATATTTTACCCTAAGCGCATTAGGGGGCCAGGGAAAAGGAAAACATGTTCAATACACATTCCCACTGTAGAAACAGAGAAATTGTAGAGTTTCTTACAGGAAAAAGTATGAATAAGACCTGGTTCTTAATGACAAGGAATTCAGAACTCAACAGGAAAGACAGATCTGTAGCAAACATCTGTAAAACAAAACGTATTATGAGGGTCTGCATAAAGTGCTAAGGAAATAGGGGTAGAGGAATAACTTATTTGGCTTATGAGAAAGAAAAGAGGCTACATGAACAATGCTTCAAAAGGAGGCAGTCAAGAAGGGGGAATGGCTAGGGAGACACAGGGGGAAAGAACATGGTGGCTCTAGGTGAGTGACCTCAGCTGTAGTGAGCACAGAAATGGTTTCCTGCACTTGCTGATTCTGATTCAGAGGGACTGACATTTTTACAAGAACCCTGGGTGATGCTAATTCTGGTGCTCAAGGACCTACTTTGGGGAAAACTGTCATAGATTCCCAGGTGTGTGGAGCAGTGAACAGTGAGGTTGGAAAAGCAGGCTGGGCCCATGTGGGATGGACTTCAAATGCCATGGTGAGAAACTTGCACTTTATGTCAAGGGGAGCCACTGGATGCTTTAAGGCCTGAGCAGGTGAATGACACTATCAGATTTTTGTGTGTTTTTTTACTCTTCTTTTTCCTGATTACAAGAACAGATCAAGGATGAAAAATGGAAGGAAAGAGATTGAGGATATGGAACCACCTAGAAGAGTGTTGCATGGTCCAAATCAAAGAGAATAAGGACATGATTAGGGCAGTGGTGGGGGACATGGAGCAAAGTGAACACTTTTTTGTAGTGAGCATGAACCTGTTATTTTATTATCAGTCACAGATTTACTTTCCAATGTTGTTGTTCATGTCTCTCCAGCTAGGACTCTACTTCAATTTCTGCTATCTGGCATCTGGGCTACTCCAACTGGCAGGGGAGATGGTCTGTGCCAAGCTGGCCTGGTTCCTGTGTGGGTGGTGGAGCTGGATGGAAGGTCTGGGAGCGTTGCTTGCTCACTAAAGCGTAAGGGAAGCAGCCTATAGTGAACTCACAGTGGAGGGTGTATTAGTCAGGGATCTCTTAGAGGGACAAAACTAATAGGATGTATATATACAAAGGGGAGTTTATTAAGTATTAACTTCCATGATCACAAGGTCCCATAATAGGCTGTCTGCAAGTTTGAGGAGCAAAGAGAGCCAGTCCGAGTCCCAAAACTGAAGAACTTGCAGTCTGATGTTTGAGGGCAGGAAGCATCCAGCACGGGAGAAAGATGTAGGGAGGGAAGCTAGGCCAGTCTCTCTTTCCACGGTTTTCTGCCTGCTTTATACTGGAGGCTGATTAGATTGTGCCCACCAGATTAAGGGTGGATCTGACTTTCCCTAGCCCACTGACTCAAATGTTAATCTCTTTTGGCAATACCCTCACAGACACTCCCAGGATCAATACTTTGTATCCTTCAATCGAGTTGACACTCAGTATTAACTATCACAAAGGATAACACAGAACATATGTTTTCATTTGTTGTACAAAAGTAGCCAATGATGTCCAGTTCAGTTGATTCTGGGAACACAATCTTTCCTCTCAAAAATAGCAGAAAATACCAACACCTTCCACCGTCGTACATAAGAACCAGTGAGCCTGGAGCTGGACGGTGTCCATGCAAAGACCAATCATTTTGAGTCTACTCTCGTGCTGGTAGGGTGTTTGCGAGCAACAGGCCTGTGGTCTAGGACGTTATTTCATTTATGGTAGGGGGCTACCGACCACAGTCCCATGACAAGGTCAAGTGAAAGTCATTTGGCCAGGATCTGCTGTCTAATCCTGTGGTAGGCAGAATAATGGCCCTGTCCCCGCAAAGATTCCTATGTCTGAATCCTCAGAATCTGAATATGTTACCTTACGTGGCAAAAGAGATGTATTAGTTTGCTAGGGATACTGTAACAAACTACCACAAACTAGGTGGCTTAAATGACAGAAATGCATTGTGGCACTGTTCTAGATGCTAGAAGTAAGAAAGCAAGGCGTCGGCAGGATTGGTTCCTCCTGAGGGCTGTGAATAAAAGATCTGTTCCAGGCCTCTCTCCTTGCCTTGGAGATGGCCATCTTCAACCTGTATCTCTTCATCTCATCTTTCCTCTTTGCATGGGTGTGGGTCCAAGTTTCCCCTTTTTATAAGGATGCCTCATTTTGGATTAGGGCTTACCGTAAGATCTCAACATAACTAATTACAATGGCAGGAACCCTGTTTCCAAATACGGTCCCATTCTGGGGGTTAGGACATCAATATATGAATTGCTGGGGGACATGATTCAACTCCTAACAAGGGACTTTGCAGAAGATTAAAGTTAATAACTTTGAGATGGGAAAATTATTCTGAATTATCCTGGAGGGGCCTAATTTAGTCACTTGAGTCCTTAAAAGTGGAGAATCTTTCCCACCTGCACTCAGGGAGAGAGTGGTGACAATGGACTGGTCAGAGAAATTCAACATCGCCAGCTTTGAAGATGCAGGAGGGTGCCGGGAGCCAAGAAATGCTGGTTCTCCCCGAAGCCCCCAGAAAGGAATCAGATGCCGTGTTCCTAGTTCAGTGGCCTGTGTTGGAGGTCTGAACTACAGAACTTTAAGATCATACATTTGTGTTGTTTTAAGCCACTAAATTTGTAGTAATTTGTTATAACAGCCATAGAAAACTCCTAATACAAGCTCTCTGAGCCACAGCTCCTAAGTTTGCCATGTGATCTCTCATCCCCCTGTAAATGATGCTTCCATGCTGGGAGTAAGTCAACACAGAAGTCCCACCCCTGCTGTTACTGGCGGTGAATCCTTATGGGTCTGCAGCAACCTCAATTCTTGCCTCCACAGAAGAAAGAATTTGACCGAGGGGCATGAGGCAGAAGGAGAGACTGAGGCAAGTATTCAAGCAGGAGTGAAAGCTTATTAAAAAGTTTTAGAGGCCGGGCGTTACTAGTAGTTCACGCCTGCAATCCCAGCCCTTTGGAAGGCCGAGGCGGGTGGTGGAACACCTGAGGTCGGGAGTTCGAGACCAGCCTGACCAACATGGAGAAACCCCAGCTCTACTAAAAATACAAAATTAGCCAGGCGTGGTGGCACAGGCCTGTAATTCCAGCTACTCCGAGGCTGAGGCAGGAGAATCTCTTGAAGCTGGGAGGTGGAAGTTGCGGTGAGCCAAGATCGTGCCATTGCACTCCAGCCTGGGCAACAAGAGCGAAACTCTGCCTCAAAACAAAACAAAACAACAAAAAGCTTTAGAGCAGGAAGGAAAGGAAGAGAAGTATACTTGGAAGAGGGCCAACCGGGCGATTTGAAAGACAAGTGTGCAATTTGACCTTTTAACTTGGGATTTTATATGCTGGCATGCTTCTGGAGTCTTGCCTGCCTTCTCCCCTGACTCTTCCTTTGGGGTGGGCTGTCCGCATGCGCAGTGGTCTGCCAGCGCCAGGGAGGGGAGCATGCGCAGTAGTCTGCCAGCGCCAGGGAGGGGAGCATGCGCAGTGTGTTTACTAGAGTTGTGTGCATGCTCTACTTGAGGTGTTTTTCCCTTACCAGCCAAATGTCACTGAGATCATATACCGGTTAAACTCCACCATTTCGCCTCTTAATGCGCACACTTGAGTTCACTCACTCAACTCCTGAGATCTTATCAGGAAACTGCTGATTATGTTCAGGTTTTTTTTTCTCTCTATAGGGGGACTGCCTTGCCCTGGCGCCAGCTGCCACCAACAGTTATTTTAGAGAGACAGTGTAACAACTGCCTGACCATCACCTGATGGTCACCTGGAACTCCTGGTGGAGTAGGCAGGCCCTCTCTTGCCCTGTTCATGTCTGATTCGCTACCTACTGTAACACTGCCACAGCCACTCATCAAAACCAAGTTGTATGAAGTGGCAGATTCCTCCTAGGGTGTCTGGCCAGCCGTGACCTGCTCCTTTGGTCACCTCCCCAACTCCAGGATGAGTTTCAAGAGCCACATGTCTATGAGACCCTCCTACCTGGACTTAGCTGACTACAGCAGGAGGGACATGAGATCCAAGCTGGAGCACGCAGCGTCTCTCTCCTGGGATATGGAGCTGAGAGACCCTGAGATCAGGAGACTGGAGCTGATTCCTCTTAACGACAGGTCTGGAGCAAAGGTCTGTGCATCAGTGCTGTTAAGTTTCTCAGGGCTGTGCTGTTTTGTTTAAGCCAGTTTGTAGTGGGTCTGTGCAACTTGCTAAAGAGCCTCCAGTGTTTAAGATTTGCTAAGCCAGGGAGTGCCCTCGGGACCGCGCGGCAGCGGCCTGAAGGAGGCAGGAAGGGAAGGAAAGGCCCAGGGCAGGCGCTGCTACCAAAGGGCTCGGCTTGGGAGAAGGCTGACGCTCCTGGCAAAAACAAGTCTCAGAGGAGTTTCTGAGTTCATTGTCACAATGAAATGCTGTCAAAGGACCCTCTGCTTTTCCTCAGAAACTAATATTCAATTTCTGGAGGCCTAGTTTGCTTCTAGAAGAGGCAAACCGCACATCTTGTTTTAGGTGGTGGCTGGTTCTTGTATCATGGGCATGTTATCGCTTTTTACACAAAAGATTGCAATATGTGCAACTGCTTCTCTGTGCTTTTGTTTTCTATTGTTTTGTTTTGTTTTAACATGTTTGATTTCTTTAAAGCTGTTAAGCCCAAGATTGGAAGCTCTCAGATGATCAGATCTCTGGTGTCAGGATGCAAACACGCTAGTCCCTGCTTAAACAAGGCTCTAGTCTTTTCTTTGTATCTATTCCATCAGGAACTGCTGGAGATAAAAGCAAATGTCTTAGAAGAGCAAGTGTGACATGTGGTACGCTATCAGGAATAAATCTCTACCTGCCAAGCTAGACTGTAAGGCAATCTGGAACCAGTTACTATACAAACTTGTTTTATTTCAAAACAGAATCACCTGACTTACTTTTCTATTTATTTCTTGTCTTGAATTCTTTTGTTGATATCAAGATGCTACTAATGAAACACAGTGGACCCGAATTTTCAGATGAATTGAGAGAAAGGGGTTTGTAAAAAGGACTTAAAGGGAAAGAGCCCTCACTTCCTTTAGATTTTGAAAGGATGGTGTTAACAGCAGAGGCTGAAAAAGTACCATGGAAATTTAGCCTGGGAAGGGAATGGAAGGGCAGGGAGAGTGAGAGAAGGAGGCAGGGGAGGGAACTGGTGGTGTTCTGATGCCAAAAACCCCACCCTTAGGAGTTGGCTTAAGGTGTGGCAAATACGCAGTGCATTATGCACTGATGTGCGCCGTGGAATCCCATACCCGTGGGGCTGCTGTGCGGTGTGTGGGGGGCGCTCAGACGAAAGGGCACTGGAGAGCAGGCCTGTGCCCATGGAACTTGCTCTCAACTGTGCCACACCCAGGCAGGGACTTTGCGAAAGCCCTGAGGTGACTGACAGGTGATGGAGGTACCTGGTAGCTGCCTGTGTTTACCAGATAGTGCCCCAGCACCCTGGCTTTTCCAGGTGCTGGTGTCTTCCCAGGTGAGAATGCAACATAAAAAACCCTGGAGATTCCAGTTGGCAGGGGAATCCATACATCCTCAGTGCAGGCACAAAGACTGCAGGTAGCAGGCCTGTGGTGAAGGGCCAGCATTTGTATCATGGTCTTGACATTTTCTCACATACTTGGTGTTTTTTTTTGTTACTGTTTTGTTTTGTTTTTGAGACAGTCTCACTGTGTTGCCCCTTTGTTTTTGAGACAGAGTCTGCAGTGCAGTGGGGCTCACTGTAGCCTCCAGCTCCCAGCTCAAGTGGTCTTCTTGCCTCGAGGAGTTGGGACAACAGGCTTACACCATCACACTCGGCTATTTTTTTTTTTTAAGTTTTTTTTTAAACTTTTTTTTAACTTTTTAACTAAAAAAAACCTTTTTTTAAAACTTTTAACTATTTTTTTTAACTTTTTGTAGAGACAATTTTTTGTGTTGCACAGGCTGGTATCAAACTCCTGGACTCAAGTGATCCTCCTGCCTCAGCCTCCCAAAGTGCTAAGATTACAGGCATGAGCCACAGCACCCAGCCTCTCACACACTTTGATATACATGATCTCATAACACTCTCCACAGAAACCCGGAAAGGAAGCTGCCATTTTTCCCATTCTACACATGAGGATGTGGAGGCTCGGTGGCTGGTTGACCTCCTAAGAGCTCTGAGCTGTTCAGCGGAGGAAGTCAGCTGTTCATCTGACTCTGTGGCGGGGGTCTGAAACTCAAGTGCTCAGGGGAGCAGTGGAGTCATTTCAGTGAGAGCAGCGGCCTGGAGACCACTCATCCCATCCAAAGGGGCAGCTGGCGCTTAGTGCTCGCAGAGTGCTGCTGTCCAAAACTGCAGGCCCAAAGCTGCTAGAGCCTTCTGTTCTTCAAGAGAAACTACAATATAGATTTTTGTGTGAGAGCGCAATTTATTCAAAACAATTTTTTTTTTAAACTTTAAAAAATAAAAACTTTGTGTGGCCCCAGACAACATGCCTCACTGCCCCATCCCGCTTCCCTGCCAGTGTGCAACTCCTGCTGTGGCACATTTCACGTTTATTGGGCACCTGCCATGTCCAGGAACTGTGCCGAGTGCTGGGGGACAGGCACAGCCCCTGTTTGAATGAAGCCTGCCTGCTGCTGCAGGGCTTCTCTATCCATGTCCACTCAGTCAATATCCGTTCGGCTTCTATTCCTGCTCCTGCATTGACTGCTGTGGATGTTTTAAAAAATACCACATGAATGTACAACAATGTGCGTGGACTTAATGCCACTGAATTGTGCAGTTAAAAACAGTGAAAATGGTTAACTTTTACGTTATGTATATTTTACCAAAATTAAAAAGTCAGTATACAAAAGACATGTAATTTTTATCCTCAAGAAAGATAAAACCTAAATGAGAAGAGAGAACATAGTGCTATCAAATATTTCAGCTCAATAGATATTTGAGTCCCCATTGTGTATCAAGCACAATCCTAGTGTATCAAGCCCACAATCCTAGGTGGGCACATAAAGTTGAGGAAGTTAGTTCCTGTTTCAAAGGCACCTCCTACTCTGATGAGAGCAATGTTGGGAGCAGCCTTGGTTTTTGCGGTTAGCAAGAGCTGCCCTTTATGGAATGCGAAATCTCTGCCACGCCTTTAGTAATTGTTTTATGTGCACCGTCAGTCTCACTGGAGCCTCACAGCAAACCTATGGGGCAGATGCTGTTATCAACCCCATTTGACAAAGAGGGCAGAAGCTCAGAGAGGTTTAGTAACTTCCCCAAAGTCACGCAGAGTTAATAGGTAGAGAAGCCAGGGTTTGAGCCCAGGTACACTTTACTCTAAACCCCATGGGCAGAAGGATGCAAAGAGCCTTGGTGTAGCCAGCTCAGAGGGGATCAGTGTGGGCTTGAGAGACAGGAGCTCTTGAGGAGGCTGGGCCAGAGGAGCTGCAGGACCTGGGTGAAGGCACCACACCTTCAATCCAGGTGAGTCTCCTGTTCCAAATACAGGAGCAGGTTCACAGAGAAGGCCATCAGTGCTGATTCCTAAAGGATGACAGAGGGACAAAATGGGGAAGGACATTCTGGCCACACAGAACAGGGAAGAGGGGCCCACCGATGTCATTGAGCCCTTGGTGCCCAGAGCTGTGGCTCAGTGAAGGTGATATCACATGATGTAGGTGGACTCTGAGGGAGATGGCAGCTGTGGCTGGGCCCGGGTACCTTCATGGGCTTGGCGGGCCTCAGAAACCTTAGCACAGACACTCCACTGGGAATTGGACTGGAGGAAACTGCCAGGTACCACATGGCTGCTGAATAGGCTAAAATAGAAGAATATTGAAATAATGAGAGAGTGGGCTTTTACGAGAGACTGGAGGTTCTCCCAACATGCACAGTGGAGATGAAGGCTGAGACGGGCAGATGAGATGATGTTAGAACAGGACCAGATCATATTTGGCCTTATCAGCTCCAGACTACAAATGCGCATGTACCGTGGACGTGGGGGAGCAGCCTCAACGCTGCCTCAGCGGGTAAGAGGGTCCTGGACTAGGTAGAAAGGGACCAGGGAAGGCCGGCCTGGCTATATGGTGAACTCCGTGAGGTGGGCTGTCAGTCCACAATGCTGTGTCTAGAGAGACCTGGAAAATTCAAGCCTGGTTCAAGAGAGCATGGTCATGCAGAGAGGAGCATGGCTGTGGACATCCAGGAGGGAAGAGGGCAGCCAGGTCAGCCCCCAGCTGGTGGGTTGAATTTGGGGCAACATAGGGAAAGATCCCTGGAGGAGGGGCCCGCTGGAGCTGGGCAGGTATGTCAGGGCTTACCGGTAACAGAAGCCAAAGTCCAGGAAGCATCTAAGTCACACCTTAGCAGACTGAAGGGGGGTTGTAGTGGCGGGAGGCTTTTGTGCGGAGGGGTGATGGTCTGGCACCAAGCTCAGTCCCAGATGGAGCAATGGCAATAAGGCTTGTTTGGGCGCCACCTGCTGGTAGACTGAGGCTACTGCTACCCTGGCTCTGGGCAGGTCCACCTCAAATGGAGGCCAGGAGGGAATTTGTAACAGCACTCGACGGGATTTTTATTATTTTAGTTTTGGTTGAGGCATGAATACAATAAATGCTAAATTCCGAAGGGGCTACTGTGCAGAAATTTCAAAGTAGTATTAAGAACAGGGTAAACACCTTTTAAATTCCTGAACCATTAGGAAAAGGCAAAGAGGATTTGCAAAGAGAATTTTTAAAGTGAGAAGCTGTTAAATCCCCTCTCTCCCAGGGTTGGTAGGAGGGGATCTGTGGCAGCGCCCTGCATGAAGTCTGGAGAGAAACTCTAAGGAGAATACTTGGAAAGCTTGGTAAGTTTTTCCTGAATAAAAAGACACTGGACTAAGGTCAGACTTCTGCCTAGAAAATCTGACAGGTAAGAAATGGGCTGGCCGACTGCCCCAGAAACGGAGTTAAGGGGAGGTGGTTGCTGCTTCAGGCAGAGTTAGTAGAGGCAAAATACGTGCATGTGTGCTTCCAGATGTGCTTGTGCAGAGAGAGAAAGGAGGGCTTTTTTGTGGTGGTCGTTGCAGTTGTTGCTTTTCAAGGAAATGTCAGGTATTGTTGAATATAACCAAGTATAATAAACAAATGCCACAAGATATGCAATATTATATTTGTGAAAGTGACTGTCCCTATTTTATTTTTAAAAATAAAACTCCCAATCAAAATTCAAACAGCTCAACAATATACATTAGCAGAGAACGAATTTCCCCTTAATTGTATTCCCCACGCTGACCTCTAACGCCTTTTTCGGCATTAATGCGCGCCGTCTGCTTTCTAGAGCACATTCTGCTTTGCAGCCAGCAGGTGGCAGCGCACCACTGCTTTAGGAGGACCCAGAAAGGAAATGGATTTGGGAGGCAAGTCCCATAGAGCAAAGAGCTTTGAAAAATGGTTTTCATTAAAAACAACTTTTAAGTTTTCTAAAATAATGTCAGGAAAACCCTGTGGTTTTGTTTTTGAGCTGTTTAGAACTGGTCAGTTCCAACCACTGTGCTCTAGGGGAGACATTATTGCCCCTGAGCTCTGAGCTTTTGCAAGCAAGAAAAAAAGTTTTAGAAAACAAAGGGGGTATATTGGTTCCTGTGACTGAAAAGTCCAGAGGTCTGTTCTGTGGGGAGGGAGATCCCATTTTGATCCCATTTGATTCACCCCATCGTCAGGGCCTCAAACCATTTTTCTGATGTTTTCTGCTATCCATGGGCCAGCTTTGTCCTAGGCCTGCCTTCCCTCATGATGGAAAATAGCTGCAGCAGTTCCCAGCCTCACATCTGCACATTTCACCTTCTAGAGCCCCCAGCAAAATGTTGCCATGAGTCTCAGTGGCCTGAATGGAATCACTTGACCACTCATTTTTTGTTTTTTGTTTTTTTGAGACTCTGTCACTCAGGCTGGAGTTGGAGTGCAGTGGCACGATCTCAGCTCACTGCAACCTCCGCCTCCCGGGTTCAAGAGATTCTCCTGCCTTGGCCTCCTGAGTAGCTGGGATTACAGGTGCGCACTATCATGCCCAGCTAATTTTTGTATTTTTAGTAGAGACGGGGTTTTGCCATGTTGGCCAGGCTGGTCTTGAGCTTCTGACCTCAGGTGATCCACCTGCCTAGGCCTCCCAAAGTGCTGGGATTACAGGCATGAGCCACTGCACCTGGCCACTTGACCATTTTTAAAGCAAATACTGTGACCAGAGGGATACAGTTGTGCTCATTCACTTAAGCGTAAGCCTCATCCCCATTGGGTGCAGTAAAGTGTCCCCCATGAGTACATGGGCTGTGTTGGGGTGAGGGAATACCCGGATAATTAAGGACAGTTACCACAGGGTAAGGGGTAGATATTTGGTGGCACATGTGGAATGTCATTGTGAGCCTGTTGCCCTCGGTCTCTAGGAAGCCCTGTTGTTCACTAAGGAAGTGGTAAACCCAAGCGTCACTCAGGGAAGCCAGCTGAACGTCTTCCAAGTCTGTCCACTCCAATCCATCCTCTCCCAGTCAGCCCCCAAGTGTCTGCACATTTACACAGTTCCTCTGCTGAAAACCCTACTGGTGGCTCCCATTATCCAAGCTAAAGTCCTGTTCCATTCAGGAACATAAGCCCTGCACCCTGGCTCCTGGTCTCTCTGGCCTCGTCACTCTCCCCTCTCTCTGGCACCTTAGCCCCCATCCACACTGATCTACTCGTTCACTCTCTCTACTCTTACCTGGAGGGTCTTTTCATTTTTCTCTCCTAGATTTACTTCTCTTCCTCCTTTCAATCTTAGCTCAAGTGTCACCAACTCCTGGAGAGCACCTTCCACACATAACCCAGGACTGGCTTGGTGCCCTTGCCCTTTGCTTCCCCACAACCCTGTGAATACCCAAAACATGGCTCTAACCACACTGTGTTGAGACGATGTTCACCGTGTGCCTCCCTCTACTAAACCGTGAGTTTCTTAGTGGCACAGGACTGTGGTAGGTTGGTAGATGCTCCAGGAGTGTCACGGAACTGCTGGAATACATCCTCAGTCCTCCCTTATGCAACACAGAGCTGCATTGTCTGCATTTGGCTCTGGGAGGCAGGTAGTGGATTTTGCCTCTCAAGAACAGAACTCCCTCAGTCAACTGTCTTTCCCCTGGACCTCATGATTCACTGGCCTGAGTGATGTTGTAGGGTCCTTCCCAGTCTTAAAGTGTATGATTCTCACTGGCAGTAGCATTGGAGAAACTGAAGAAGAGAGCAGGTCCTACTGAACTAAGGTGGTGCCTCCCTGAGGGCCTTCCTCTATAGGAAGTCAAATCGGACCATGAGGGAACAGCCCCAATTTTGGATCTACTGGATTCCTAGTAAATCATATAACTACTCATGGTGTGTAATCTCTCCCCTCAGAAGACATTTTCATTCTTCAGAGATTTCTAATTTTTTTTTTCTTCTGGCTTCCTGGTTGACCTGCCAGGGTGGAAAGGACCCAGTGTTCTTTGTGTGTGTGTGTGTGTGTGTGTGTGTAATCTGTGTGTGTGTGTACACACACAAAGAATATATGTATATATTCATATATATGTGTATATATACATATATATAGTATGTGTGTGCACATGTGTGTGTGTGTTGTGTTGTGTGTCTTTTTTAAGAGACAGGGTTCTCTTTTGCCCTGGCTGGTCTCGAACTCCTGGCCTGAAGTGATCTTCCCACATCAGTCTCCTGAGCAGCTGGGATTACAGGCATGCACCACCAAACCCAGCAGACCCAGTATTCTTCGAGTGAGCAGAGAGGTCAATGGAGTTGGGCCATTTGGAATGACATTACCATGATTGATAAACCCAGCTCACAGTTTCTGAGTGCTCACTTTGTTAGCTATCATTTTTAACAATAATACATGCATTAAATCATTCAGTGTTTACAACATCCTACAAGGTAGGCAACAATATCATCCCATTTTACAAACAAGGAAATGGATACAGAAAATTTAAATTTCTTACCTGAGGCCATGAAGCTAGTCAGTGACCGGGACAGGATTCAAATGCAGGTCTCTGGCTTCCATACAACCTCTCTCCTTTACTGCTAATTTTATCCAGGCTGTGGAGGAAAGATGAGGGAGAGAGGCCAGTTTGGACAGGGGCATCCAACCTCATGGGACTCATTCTACCATCGCTACCACAGCAGCTAGCCCCCAAGACAAAACCTAGTTCAGTTCTATCCCAGGAGTCTTTAAATCATAAGTACAATTATTATATGTAAAATGCTTGCTATTAATTTATCACATTATAGATCTCAGAACACATCCCAAGCCTTACATCATTAGAGACTGACAATGGCTCTGTGACATAATTGTATTAGCTTCATTTTACAGGAGGAGGGGCTAAGGCAAGGCTAAGTGACCACCCAAGGCCCCAAACAGATAGACAGAGAGCTAGAACTTGCTCCTTTGTCACCTGCCTATGGATTCAAGACCAACATCACACAATCGCTTCCTTTGTGGGTGAGGGCCTCTGGATTTCGGGAGTCTCCAGGGAAATGGCTCTAGGGTGTCTCATTCTTACTTACTCTTCCATTCCCCATCTCCTGCAGACAACACTCAGATAGTTGCTTCCCCAGTTCACAGCCCCTGCTCAGAGGGCAAGGCAGATCTGAGGATGGAGACACCTGCCATCAGGACTGGGGCAGTTTTGCACATCTATCCGCCCCCCAACCCATGCCCATGTCCATTCTCTCAAACATGCCCTTACCCTTTTGCCTAGAAATGTTTAAAGCTCTATAGTTTATGCCTCCAAAGTCAATAGGGGGCCTTGGATGGTGACCAAGTCTTCTCCCCACCATCTGCACAGGGCAGGGCTTGTGGCTTTCAAGGGCGGTGGCTCCCTGTGCCCTTCAGAGTCCTTCTTGGGTCTGTGGACTTTCAATGACATTAGAACCTGAAGCGCTGTCCAAAGCCAGATCCAGACATCACCACCTTTTCCAGGGTCCATCAAGGACTCCTTAGAGGTGGCATTGGGGTGGAAAGAAGCATGAAGGTCCTGTTTCCAGTTTTCCTTTTAAGGAGCAGACATTGATACAGTCATTCAAAGTGCGAAGGGAAGCACATTCCAAGAAAAAAAAAAAATCCCTATTTACTTTACCAGAATCCCTGAGGCCCCAGCAAATAGCTCCTCTAAGTAAACCCAATAATCATCACTTTTTTACACAGAGACTTAGGCTGTAGAAGGAAGTTCAATGGAGTGGGCCATTTGGAAAGGCATTATTATGTCTAGTAAGGACAGCTCGTATTTTTTGAGAACTCACTTTGTTAGCTAAGACGTATTGAGCTCTTACTAGTGCAAGCTATCATTTTAGCTTTTAGTTTATATAATAGATATATACACCATTCGCTATTCATCACATCCTATGAGGTAGGCAACACTATAATTCCCATTTCATAGACAAAAAAAACTTAAAGAAAGGTTCAATATCTTGCCTAAGGTTTTGAAGGTAGACGGTAGCGTGAATAAGACAAGCCAGGAGTTAAAATCAATCCCTCTTCCATCCCCAGGCTCCCCAAGCAGGTGGACATTCACCCATTCATCTCAAGTGCCTGCTGTATGCCTGGTAAGTGCTGAATTCAGGTCATACAAAGACAATAAGGCCTAGGCTGAACATCACCACCCCTTCTGGGTCCATCGAGGACTCCTTAGAGATGGCATTGGGGAGGAAGGAACCATGATGATCCTGCTTCCAGTCTTCCTTTTAAGGAGCAGACATTGATATTTAGCGATTCAAAGTGCTAAGAGAAGCACACTCCAGAAGTTCAATGCCCAATAGTGAAGACAGATCTGTAAGTTATAGTACAGTGAAACAAGTGCTGAGAGAGAGGTAGGTGGGAAGTGTGTAGGAATGAAATGGGGAGTTCACTGATTGCAGGACTTTCTTGAACCAAAGTTCAGAGCCCCGCCCCTCCCCCCCACAAAATAAAGATGTCCTTCCTGGGGAACTGCTCAATGATGCATAGACTTGCTGGGCCCCCTTAGGCAGGGAGGGTGGCACATTCGCCAGATAGCTGGATCGCCCCCCCAGACTCCCAGTCATGGGCCAAATATCCAATCGACACTTTCTGTGGAGATTCAATGTTGAGTGATGGGAAAAATGGGGAAATTGCCAGGAATCTTTCATGACAGCGTAAGTCCAACTTGCTGGGCTCTCTTAAAATGCATGCCGTGGCTTTCTGATGTTTTCCATATGTCACAGAATTTATGAGTCTGATCTCACAGAGCAGCCAGAAAGCTCAGAGGCAATTGATGATGTATGTGGACCGTCTGGCTCCTCTGAGAAAGGATTCAATTCTGTCTCTTAAAGTGATTTAATCCTAAATCTTAGGCTGGAACAAATAGAAAATGCAAAGCCGTCTTCCTTGTTTAAGGATTTTGTATTCTTTGATAGTTTCAAAACAATCATGCAGAGAAAAAAAACATATCTTAACAAATATATCATATTGGAAAGTGTAGATGCTTTGACAAATTACAAAGCCAACCAAGTCAGATACTTCCTTGTCAACTTTTGCTTCCAGCTGGCAAGCATTTAAAATAATATTCCAAGGAGGTTTAACATTCATGATTACATTGTTTGATTATTGCACTTTCTAGATAATGGTTTTTCAAAATTGTATCTTGCAGCTAAAAATTAAATAGCGACTTCTGGGCATGCATGACATTCTTTAATAAAATGAGACCCAATGTAATATTCTCAGAGGCTGAGCAGTAATATAGAAGAGATTTACTGTAGTCCAAATGAGTGAGATCACTGATCCTATAGGATTCTTATTATTTTCTCAAGCTAAACTCCAGAGAATGCTGGGAATGGAGCCACAGACTCTGTTCACGTCTAGCAGGATCCTAGATGGGCTTTCCTTTCCTACGTGGATATCTAAAGAATTCTTGGGGTCTTTGGGCTGTGGAAAGATGCCTTTTAGGAGAAAGCTATGGACAAAGTTGTTTATTTGTGTCCACTGTTGGACACAATTACAATTTGTGTCCACCAACAGTGGTAAGTTTGGGCACAATAGTGGGTCTGATGGGCTTTTCCATCTGGAATATTTATTCAATCAGAAAATCATTTGCAAATGTACTAGAAAGTATGGAGCTGGCTGGATTCCCAGAGTGAAAACGTCCTGGGTGGTACGTGCATCCTGTGTTCATGCATCAGAACAAAGAGGACAGAGGCACCTGGGGATGGACTCCATGGAGTGCTGGCAGCATGCTGACTCACTGGGCTTGCCTACCCTCAGGCGAGGCTGGGCTAAGCATGGCAAGAAACAACTGCAAAACCTTAGGGACTTAACACAATAAAAGCTATTCTTCATCCACACAAGGTCCCATGTGAATGTCACAGGTCAGGCAACTTTAAGTCATGAGTTCAGGGGTTCAGTTCCTGACATGGCATGTGGTTCTGACTTCTCAGAGTCCTTTGCTCCAGGAACACAGCTGGCAAAGAGAGGGACCACAAAAGAGCTTGCAGGGCATTTTAGGGGCCAAGCCTTGAAGTACATGCTCTGCCCACATTGGATAGAACCTAGTCATGCTGCCCCTCCTAACTGCAAGGAGGCTGGGAACAGAGGAGCCTGCGGTCTCAGTGAACACCAGCAGTCTCTGCTACACACAGTAGGGACCCATTTCTGCTGGGGACAATTTTAAAGCTCAAAGATCGATTTTCATACTTTCTAGAGATTTTCTCTTCCATTTACCAGGCCTTTTGTTTTCTATGTCCAGCATCATTAAATCAGAGCCCCTTTAGCACAGGTGTCCTGCGTGATTCACCTCCTGCCCAGAGCCACAGGACAACCCTGTACAGTAGGATAGGAATGCATGAGGGGCAGCCTCTTCATTTGTCAAGAAATGGATACTAATAATGCAAGAAATGCAACAACATAAGCAGCAAGAGTTCTGTAAAGGGAACTAACTAATAAGGAAGTCAAAGCCACCCTATTATTCTGTGGAAACACAAATAAGCCCAGAGGATATGGCATAACTTGAGTTGTGGGTTAATCTTAAGTTTTCTGATCATTATTTACGATTATTTGTCACTAAAGATCTGTTGTATTAAGTCATTTTAGAAAAAGTTATAATAGCTAAGTGTGGTGGCTCATACCTGTAATCCTAACAGTTTGGGAGGCCAAGACTGGCTGATCTCTTGAGCCCAGGAGTTCACGACCAGCCTGGAGAACATGATGAAACCCTGTTTACACAAAACTACAAAAATTAGCAGGGCATGGTGGCATGCACCTGTAGTCCCAGCTACTCAGGAGGCTTGAAGTGGAAGGACTGCCTGAGGTGGGGGAAGTCGAGGCTGCAGTGAGCTGTGGTCGTGCCACTGTCCCCAGCCTGAGTGACAGAGTGAGACTCTGTCTCAAAAAAAGAAGAGAGAGAAAGTTATAATAATGAACTCTGTTAAGCTTAAGGGAAAATACAGATATTTCTCTTTGTTACTTTGGGTCATTACATTTTCATTCAAAAGAATTTTGCTACTAGAGATCTCGAAGCAGAGCCTACAAAGAGGAAGTGTGTGTGCATGTGTTTTCACACTTGTGCTGTATACTGGTAACTGTGAAAGTCCAACTCCTTTTGTAGTTTCAAGTATGCTATGATGGTGGCGCCCTTATTTGTGTACTTGGGGCTTTAGTAAGGTACTCCCTCACCTCACCCTGCTTCCCTGAGAACCAGAAATAAGACTGCCCTTTGAAAGCCAAACAACAAGATCAATATCGGAAAGAAGCAAAGTTTCTTGATGAAGGCAAAATGGCTCCAGGGCCTCTAAAACCCCATTAGCAATCCAGGGAAGAGGTAACATAGATAAAGGAAGAACATGCCCATTAGAAGAAAAGCTAGTCAGCTTTGGCAGCCTAGAGGAAGAAGAAGTACCAGGGTATGTGCTAGTGGCATAAGCGAAGTGCATTGAATCCCAGTGCAAAGGAATTGCGACTGGATCCCAGAGGCCGTGGGAAATCAGGGAAGAGAATCCCACCCTATTGAGGTCATGGTTCTGGTCCCTACTTAATTACTGATTCTTAATTATAAATGGTTATCATATATGCTCATGTATAAGATGAGGATTTTGTTTTTAAGCATCCCTTGGTAAAGAGGAAGTAGCCTTACTTTTAAGACTTCAAAAATGTTTTCCTGAGAATGCTCTCTTGATTACTTTATTGTGAATAGCAAAGTGCCATTTGGGGAAGATTCACTTAAAGGAGGTCAAACTCAACAAACGGAGCCACTCCCTCTCATTGGCAAAAGTATCCTTAATGTGAAGATGAATGTGGAGGGGTAAGGCCAGTTGAGTTCCAGTCTTCTAGCCCCAGTTAGTTCTGTCGCTAAATGGAAGGACTGAGTGGTATTAGTTTTATTTCACTAAATATTCAAGTCATCTAACTCTTCTTTTTCTGATGATACACTTCCCCAGGAGTCTTCTGATCATGACTTGGAGTGGGCTTCAGGAAAATAATGTGCTGGTCATGTAGACTTTGGAGCATTTCAGCCCCTTTGACAGTTACTTCTCATTGCTAATTAGTACCCTGGCATAGTGCTTTTATCCTTCAATCTCACTACTTAGCTAATGGGTCTCTCTCAGAAAAGTGGATCTACTCTTGGTACGTTGTCTAAGTTCTGAATCCACAAGGCTGAAGTCCAACGTAGCTCATGGACAATTTGCAAAGGCCATGAAGTCCACCAGTCAAGGCTTCCCAGCAGATGGGCTGCTGATCTTGTTCTTCAAGAAAACTTTCTGACTTGTTGGATGCGTGAAAAGAGAGCTAATTTTTTCTATTGTCATATAATCCGAAATTTTCCATCTCAAATTGCAAGATTCCAATTTTCATCTCTGCACAGCTTCAGGTTGCTTCTCTTTTGTGCCCTGAAAATGAATTTTGCAAGTAATACCCAAAAGTTCTGTTACTGGCAATCTGGGGAGCAACAAATGTGTCAGTTCTTACTAGCAATTCCCAAACATCACAGAACACTCAACATGAAGTGTTTATAAGAGCTAAGCTGATGCCAACTGTGCCCTCAAGATCTGAAGACAAACTCTGAAGTCAATAAGATTGACACACAATACTTTCTCATTTTGGCTTAAACCCCCCTCCCCAAGCTCCTTAGGGAGTCCATTTCTTGGCAGGCACTTCTGTAAGGTACTTCTTAAACTTTAAGGGATGCTTGAGTTTGCTACCAGTTTTTGTTGTTGTTATTGTTTGACAACTCTATTCTAGAAATGTTAGGTTGGCTTTCTCTAAGGGAGGCTTATTTAGAACATGGATTTTAAATAAAAACTGAAAACATCAGGAGCCACTGACTACATAAGAACTTGGGAAATGGGAAAGCTTCCCTGGAAATGGGAAAGCTTCCCCTGTAAGACAGGAAAGCAGAGGTCTGCATCTGTAATGGAATAAACTAAGTGGGTAATTCTGGTGGACTGCTTCTAACTCTCTGGAACACGCTCGCATAGTACCCTGGCCTCTCTTTCATAACTTTTCACCATGGTTGTAGTCGATTATGTAATTATTGGGTTAATGTCTAAATTCCTGCTACATTTTAAGTTCCAAGAAGGCAGGCTTTTCCCCCTCTGAAAACTCAGCACCTACTACAGTGCCTTGCACATGGAAGATGTTTAGTAAAGATTAGATGAACATATGATATACCATCCAAGGGACTAGGTTTTTTATCTTGGAGCCACTAATGCCTAGCAGAATGCCTGGCAGGAACTCAGTCATCAGTTGTAAAAGCAAGGAAGGAAGGAAAGAAGAAGGAAAAAAGGGAGGGAGGGGTCGTCTCCATCCCATGGACTCAGTGTAGTTGGACTTGAGGTTTCCTGATTAATGTCATCAAAAGGCAAATCCCCTTCTGTTAGCAAAAGATATGAAAAATAAACAGAATGCCATCTAATTTAATTTGAGCACCAAAGAAAGTGACTAACGAGGCATTTTTGTATTTGGGTAGGAGGAGAATACTCTAAGTGCTATCTGGAAATGGCTTTAGTTACTTTGGTGACTGTTATAGTCTTGTGAGAATAATCTCCTCTTAATAAGGACAATTACTTAGATTTATTACTCCTCCGTGGTCTTGTTAAAGATCTAAGAAGAATCCTATTTAAATGAAAAGGACAATAGGAGCTTTTTAATAGAGAGCAAGGTTTAATTAAAACTCCAGCATAGGATTGGTACCTCTGTGGCTAAGCAGAAAAACTAGGTTAAAAAAGAAAAAGAGGAGTAAATAAACAATGGCACCTACTCTACCTGCTTTTCGGGGGAAAAAGTCCATTTTCAATGAAAAGTCTCAAAAGAGAATGTGTATTCAGGTTACACAAAACATCCCTTTTGTGAGGATGGCCTTTTGGAATCTAGTCCTCCTTCCTCATTCAATGAAAAATCCTTTAGACTTGAGATAATGAGCTTCCTGACCTGCTGGGAGCCCGATTCAAGAGGGAGAATTGGGATGACTGATGGGAATCGCTGGAACAGTATACAGTGGTACTTAAAAAGTACTTGATAATGTTCCTAGCAAGAAATAGGAACCCAGAATGCTCCCAAGGAAACGCATTACTCCGGAGAGTCCCAACCCACAAGTAGAAGTGCAGGATTCTTTCTGCTTAAGTAAAATAACAAGAGCTGTTTAGAAGTCCGAAAAGCTCTGGCCCTGGAGAACTGTCATTAAAAAGAATTAATATTACATAAACCCCCAAAACAACAATGCAGAATGAAAGCAAGCAAGTGGAATCACACGTCGGATGGATGGCTGCTAAGTGAAGGGTGTGCGCTGTGGCCAAGAGGCAGCGAGCGTCTTGGCTGCCTGATGGAGCTGGTGCTTCTAAGTTGGAGTGGTGCATATAAATACAGCTGTCTGTTTGTAGCATTTTTCTTTTCTAAATAAATAACCAACAACAGTCAGATGGATGCATTTTGGGTGACAGTGGCACATGGGAACTCATGTTATCTAAACTAAGCTAGAAATATTTCCACATTAAATTATATTATTGAAAACAATGCAGGAGCAACCATGGGGTGGGATAGGGCTAGAGGGGCTCTTGCTTGGCTTCTGGGGTATGTTCTGACTTTATGTCACCCTAGTGGTCAACAAATGTCATACCAAGAACAGATGAGCACTAAATGAATCTCTTCTTGTGATGATTATAACAAGGCTGTAAAATGGAAAATAGTAAATATAACTCATCCTTATTAAGACTCACTGGTATTTGTTTCCAGCTAGAGCTCCTAACAAGAGAGTAAACAATTCTTGGTCTCCCGTGATTGCTAATTAAAATGCAATAAATTATGGAATCAATTTAAATTCTGGATCAGCTCTACAGTGGGTTCAATAAACCTCCTAAATTTTATTTTCCCCATGGGGTTCCTTTTCCTTGAGGTAGGGAGGTGTGTGTGCATGGCCTCTCTTTTGTTTGATTTTTAATTGCTCCAGCAGCTTCTTTCAGGGCAAGATGGCTAATAGTGGGACAAATCCCAAAATCCTGGCATGCATTTTCCTGGCTCAGGTTACCTTGGACAAGACCAGGACAAGACTTGGAGTTGCTGCCCAAAGTTGTTCATGGTAGTGGCCTTGGCAACACACTTAGAACAACCAAATAGCATGGGGTCCCTACAGCCTTGTCAAGAACAATGGGGACCAGGTATTCCCTTTCATGCAGTCAGTGTATGAAGGAAGAGTGTTTGTCAGTGAGGCCTGTAGGAAGCCACTGACATACATGCATGTGTGTATTTGGAGGCTATTTTAGGTCTAGTAGGCTCTACAAGAAAAAAAAAAAAAAACACACATTCTAAGAAATATTCCCTGGGGAGGCCATTATATACACTAATTAAGGAAACTCAGAAAGCCAATACCCATTTAGTAAGATGGACACCTGAAGCAGAAGCAGCTTTCCAGGCCCTAAAGAAGGCCCTAACCCAAGCCCCAGTGTTAAGGTTGCCAACAGGGCAAGACTTTTCTTTATATGTCACAGAAAAAACAGGAATAACTCTAGGAGTCCTTACACAGGTCCAAGGGATGACGAGCTTGCAACCCATGGCATACCTAAGTCAGGAAATTGATGTGGTGGCAAAGGCTTAGCCTCATTGTTTACAGGTAGTGGTGGCAGTAGCAGTCTTAGTATCTGAAACAGTTAAAATGATACAGGGAAGAGATCTTACTGTGTGGACATCTAATGATATGAATGGCATACTCACTGCTAAAGAAGACTTGTGGCTGTCAGACAACCGTTTACTTAAATATCAGGCTCTATTACTTGAAGGGCCAGTGCTGCAACTGCATACTTGTGCAACTCTTAACACAGCCACATTTCTTCCAGACAATGAAGAAAAGATAGAACATAACTGTCAATAAGTAATTGCTCAAACCTACGCCGCTCGAGGGGACCTTCTAGAGGTTCCTTTGACTGATCCTGACCTCAACTTGTATACTGATAAAAGTTCCTTTGTAGAAAAAGGACTTCAGAAAGTAGGGTATGCAGTGGTCAGTGATAATGGAATACTTGGAAGTAATCCCCTCACTCCAGGAACTAGTGCTCAGCTGGCAGAACTAATAGCCCTCACTCGGGCACTAGAATTAGGATAAGGAAAAAGGGTAAATATATATACAGACTCTACGTATGCTTACCTAGTCCTCCATGCCCATGCAGCAATATGGAGGGAAAGGGAATTCCTAACTTCCGAGGGAACACCTATCACACATCAGGAAGCCATTAGGTGTTGCGGGAAGTCAGGGACCCCAAGCAGAGGGATCAGCTGAAGCCACGGCAGAAGAACATAAATTGTGAAGATTTCATGGACACTTATTTGTTCCCCAAATTAATACTTTCATAATTTCTTATGCCTGTCTTTACTGCAATCTCTGAACATAAATTGTGAAGATTTCATGGACACTTATCACTTCCCCAATCAATACCCTTGTGATTTCCTATGCCTATGTTTACTTTAATCTCTTAATCCCGTCATCTTCGTAAGCTGAGGAGGATGCATGTCCCCTCAGGACCCTTTGATGATTGTGTTAACTGCACAAATTGGTTTGTAGAGTATGTGTGATTGAACAATATGAAATCTGGGTGCCTTGAAAAAAGAACAGGATAACAGCAGTGTTCAGGGAACAAGGGAGATGGCCTTGGACTCTGATGCCGCTGAGGCAGATGGAACAGAGCCATATTTCTCTTCTTTCAAAAGCAAATAGGAGAAATATCACTGAATTCTTTTTCTCAGCAAGGAACATCGCTGAGAAAGAGAATGCGCCCCTGAGGGTAGGCCTATGAACGGCCCCCTTGGAGGCGGCTGTCTTTTACAGTAGAAGCTGAAGGAGTGAAATAAGCCCCAGTCTCCTGTAGCACTCCCAGGCTTATTAGGACAAGGAAATTCCTGCCTAATAAATTTTGGTCAGACAGGTTGTCTGCTCTCAAACCCTGTCTCCTGATAAGATGTTATCAATGACAATGCAAGCCCAAAACTTCATTAGCAATTTTAATTTCGCCCCATCCTGTGGTCCTGTGATCTTGCCCTGCCTCCATTTGCTTTGTGATACTTTAGTACCTTGTGAAGCATGTGATCTCTGTGACCCACACCCTATTCATACACTCCCTCCCCTTTTGAAAATCGCTAATAAAAACTTGCTGGTTTTACGGCTCAGGGAGCATCACGGAACCTGCCAACATGTGATGTCTCCCCCAGATACCCAGGTTTACAATTTATCTCTCTTGTACTCTTTCCCTTTATTTCTCAGACCAGCCAATGCTTAGGGAAATAAAAAAGAACCCACATTAAATATCGGGGGTGGGGTTTTCCCTGATAATTAGGAGATTATTATTGGCAGTACAGAAACTGAAAAAGGTGGCAGTCTTACGCTGCTGGGGTCATCAGAAAGGACACTTTGGGAGGCCGAGGTGGGCGGATCACGAAGTCAGGAGATCAAGACCATCCTGGCTAACATAGTGAAACCCCGTCTCTACTAAAAAACAAAAAACTAGCCAGACATGGTTGTGGGCATCTATAGTCCCAGCTACTTGGAAGGCTGAGGCAGGAGACTGGCGTGAACCCGGGAGGCAGAGCTTGCAGTGAGCCGAGATTGTGCAACTGCACTCCAGCCTGGGTGACAGAGCAAGACTCTGTCTCAAAAAAAAAAAAAAAAAAAAAAAGAAAGAAAGGAAAGGAAAGGGAAATAAAAGGGGACCGCCAAGTGGATATTAAAGCAAAAAGAACCACAAGACAGGACCCTCCATTAGAAATGCTTATAGAAAGACCCCTAGTGTGGGATAATCCCTTCTGAGAAACCAAGCCCCAATATTCAGCAGAAGAAATAAAATGGGGAACCTCATGAGGACATAGTTTCCTCCCCTCAGGATGGCTAGCCACCAAAGAAGGAAAAATACTTTCACCAGCAGTTACCCAATGAAAATTACTTAAAACCCTTCACCAAACCTTTCACTTAAGCATTGATAGCACCCATCAGATGGTCAAATCATTATTTACTGGACCAGGCCTTTTCAAAACTATCAAGCAGATAGTCAGGGCCTGTGAAGTTTCCCCCCCCCCCCCAAAAAAACTCCCCTGCACTTTAGGCCATACATTTCAATCCCTGTATCTTTAGCCTCCTTGTTAAGTTTGTCTCTTCCAGAATCAAAGCTGTAAAGCTACAAATCATTCTTCAAATGGAGCCCCAGATGCAGTACATGACTAAAATCTACCGCAGACCCCTGGATAGGCCTGCTAGCCCATGCTCCAATGTTGATGACATCAAAGGCACCCTCCCGAGGAAATTTCAACTACACAACCTCTACTACTCCTCAATTCAGCAGGAAGCAGTTAGAGTGGTCATCGGCTAACCTCCCCAACAGTGCTTGGGTTTTCCTGTTGGGAGGGGGTACTGAGAGATAGGACTAGCTGGATTTCCTAGGCCAACTAAGAATCCCTAAGCCTAGCTGGGAAGGCAAACACATCCACCTTTAAACACGGGGATTGCAACTTAGCTCACACCTGATCAATCAGGTAGTAAAGAGAGCTCACTAAAATGCTAATTAGGCAAAAACAGGAGGTAAAGAAATAGCCAATCGTCTATCGCCTGAGAGCACAGTGGGAGGGACAATGATTGGGATATAAACCCAGGCATTCAAGCCAGCAACAGCTACCCTCTTTGGGTCTCCACGCTTTGTATGGGAGCTCTGTTTTCACTCTATTAAATCTTGCAACCGCAAAAAAAAAAAAAAAAAAAGAAAGAAAGAAAAGAAAGAAAAGAAAAGAACTATTCCCTGAGGAGCTGGGTACAGTGGCTCACACCTGTAGTCCCAGCCCTTTGGGAGGCTGAGGTGGGTGGATCACCTGAGGTCAGGAATTTGAGACCAGGCTGACCAATGAGGTGAAACCCCATTTCTACTAAATACAAAAAATTAGCCAGGCGTGGTGCCTCATGCCTGTCATCGCAGCTACTTAGGAAGCTGAGGCGGGAGAATTGCTTGAACCTGGGAAGCGGAGGTTGTAGTGAGCTGAGATTGTGCCATTGCACTCCAGCCTGGGCAACAAAAGTGAAACTCCATCTTAAAAAAAAAAAATGGACTTGTATCAGCTGGGGGCAGGTAAAGTGTAGGCAGGAGTGTGTGTGTGTTCCAGCTGGAATATAGGCTGTTCTTGTCCTCTGAGCCAAGCCCGAGATGCAGTCCCAGGTAATACTATGACTTACGTCAGAGCTGAGGCACAACCGAAGACCATGTAGAATATGCCTAGTCCCTTGCTGCCTCCTTCAGACATCAATAGTTTCACTCTTTGCTACTTGGGAAGCAATGCTTAACATAGTAAAAATACATGCCACCCTCCCAGTTGTTAGCCAACTACAACTCACAAGAATTAGCTTCTGTCTCATCTGAATGTGGGAAGAGTTCTTAGCCCCGATCTCGGTGCTGCCCATCTAGTCAATATTTGATAAACACTTCTTGATTATTTGTGAGTATCTTAGTCCATTTGTGCTGCTATAAGAAAATATCATCAACTGGGTAACTTATAAATAATAGAAATTTGTTCTCATGGCTCTGGAGGCCAGGAGGTCTAAGCTCAAGGTGCCAGCAGGATTGGTGTCTGCTGAGGGCTCCTCTTTGCTTCCAAGATAGTCCCTAATTGCTGCATCTTCCAGAGGGGAGGAACACTGTGTTCTCACTTGGCAGAAGGGGCAGAAGGGCAAGAGAGAGCTTCCTTCAATTGTGAGCCCTCTTATAAGGTCACTAATCTCATTCATGAGAATGAAGCCCTTGTGACTTAATCACCTCCCAAAGGCCACACTTCCTAATACTGTTGCATTGAGGATTAAGTTTTAACATGAATTTTTGTGGGGACATCATCATTCAAACCATAATGGCCAGGCAAAAGACATTTTCACCTTATAGATGGGCCCTTTGGTTGCTTTTAAAGTCATCATGATGTAGTGGGCTAAGCATGGGTATTAGAGTAAGGCAGAGTTGCTTAAAAACCTCTGTTTTATCTCCTATTAATGGCATATTTTTTAAAAAGTTACTTTGCCTTATATATAAAGTAGAATTAATAATGCCTACTCAATTGGGGCTATTAGAGAGCTTAACCAAGTTCTTGTATATGAAATGCCTAGAATAGTAAACATACCCAATAAATATCTAGTAAAAACTATTTAAAATGCAGTTTTATCTATTCTATTAACTTTATTTTTATATTCATTTATCATTTTTTATTAAACAATCCATCAAGTATAATCTCCTCCATTGCCCACTGCCTCAGGCTGTTTCCTTAAAAGAATAGCATTACAAGATATATATACATATTTTTAAATTATACTTTAAGTTCTGGGATACATATCCAGAACATGCAGGTTTGTTTCATAGGTATACATGTGCCATGATGGTTTGTTGCACCCATCATCCCATCATCTACATTAGGTGTTTCTCCTAACACTATCCCTGCTCTAGCCCCCCACCCCCTGACAGGCCCCAGTGTGTGATGTTCCCCTCCCTGTTTCCATGTATTCTCATTGTTCAACTCCCACTTATGAGTGAGAACATGCAGTGCTTGGTTTTCTGTTCCTGTGTTAGTTTGCTGAGAATGATGGTTTCTAGCTTCATCCGTGTCCCTGCAAAAAACATGAACTCATCCGTTTTTAAGGCTGCATAGTATTCCATGGTGTACATGTGTCACATTTTCGTTATCCAGTCTGTCATTGATGGGCATTTGGGTTGGTTCCAAGTCATTGTTATTGTGAATAGTGCTGCAATAAACAAATGTGTGCATGTGTCTTTAAAGTAGAATGATTTATAATCCTTTGGGTATATACCCAGTAATGGGATTGATGGGCCAAATGGTATTTCTGGTTCTAGATCCTTGAGGAATTGCCACACTGTCTTCCACAATGGTTGAACTAATTTACACTCCCACCAACAGTGTAAAAGCATTCCTATTTCTCCACATCCTCTCCAGCATCTGTTGTTTCCTGGCTTTTTAAGGATCACCATTCTAACCAGCTTGAGATGGTATCTCATTGTGGTTTTGATTTGCAGTTCCCTAATGACCAGTGATGATGAGCTTTTTTCCATATGTCTGTTGGCCACATAAATGTCTTCTTTTGAGAAGTGTCTATTCATATCCTTTGCCCACTTTTTGATAGGGTTGTTTGTTTTTGTCTTGTAAATATGTTTAAGTTCCTTGTAGATTCTGGATATTAGCCTTTGTCAGATGGATAGATTGCAAAAATTTTCTCCCATTCTGTAGGTTGTCTGTTCACTCTGATGATAGGTTCTTTTGCTGTGCAGAAGCCCTTTAATTAGATCCCCTGTGTCAATTTTGGCTTTCATTATCATTGCATTTGGTGTTTTGGTCATGAAGTCTTTGCCCATGCCTATGTCCTGAATGGCATTGCCTGGTTTTCTTCTAGGGTTTTATGGTTTTTAGGTCTTATGTTTAAGTCTTTAATCCATCTTGAGTTAATTTTTGTATAAGGTGTAAGGAAGGGGTCCAGTTTCAGTTTTCTGCATATGGCTAGCCAGTTTTCCCAACACCGTTTATTAAATAGGGAATCCTTTCCCCATTGCTTGTTTTTGTCAGGTTTGTCAAAGATCAGATGGCTGTAGATGTGTGGTGTTATCTCCGAGGCCTCTGTTCTGTTTCATTGTTCTGTACATCTGTTTTGGTACCAGTACCATGCTATTTTGGTTACTGTAGCCTTGCAGTATAGTTTGAAGTCAGGTAGCATGATGCCTCCAATTTTGTTCTTTTTGCTTAGGATTTTCTCAGTTATACAGGCTCTTTTTTGGTGCTAAATGAAATTTAAAGTAGTTTTTTCTAATTCTGTGAAGAAAGTCAAGGGGGATAGCATTGAATCTGTAAATTACTTCAGGCAGTATGGCCATTTTCACAATATTGATTCTTCCTATTTATGAGCATGGAATGTTTCCCCATTGATTTGTGTCCTCTCTTATTTCATTGAGCAGTTGTTTATAGTTCTCCTTGAAGAGGTCCTTCACATCCCTTGTAAGTTGGATTCCTAGGTATTTTATTTTCTTTGTAGCAATTGTGAATGGGAGTTCACTCATGATTTGGCTCTCTGTTTGTCTATTATTGGTGTATAGGAATGCTTGTGATTTTTGCACATTGATTTTGTATCCTGACACTTTGCTGAAGTTGCTTATCAGCTTAAGGAGATTTTGGGCTGAGATGATGGGGTTTTCTAAATATACAATCATGTCATCTGCAAACAATTTGATATCCTCTCTTCCATTTGAATACTTTTCATTTCTTTCTCCTGCCTGATTGCCCTGATCAGAACTTCCAGTACTATGTTGAATAAGAGTGGTGAGAGAGGGCATCTTTGTCTTGTGCTGCTTTTCAAAGGCAATGCTTCCAGCTTTTGCCCATTTAGTATGATATTGGCTGTGGCTTTGTCATAAATAGCTCTTCTTGTTTTGAGATATGTTCTAGCAATATGTAGTTTATTGAGAATTATTAGCATGAAGTGGTGTTGGATTTGATCAAAGGCCTTTTCTGCATCTATTGAGATAATCATGCAGTTTTTGTCATTGGTTCTCTTTATGTGATGGATTATGTTTATTGATTTGTGTATGTTGAACCATCCTTGCATCCCAGGGATGAAGCAAACTTGATCATGGTGGATAAGTTTTTTGATATGCTGCTGGATTTGGTTTGCCAATATTTTATTGAGGATTTTCACATTGATGTTTATCAGGGATATTGGCCTGAAATTTTCTTTTTTTGTTGTATCTCTGCCAGGTTTTGGTAACAGAATGATGCTGGCCTCATAAAATGAGTTAGGGAGGAGTCGCTCTTTTTCTATTGTTTGGAATAGTTTCAGGAGGAATGTCACCAGGTCCTCTTTGTACCTCTGGTAAAATTCGACTGTGAATCTCTCTGGTCCTGGGCTTTTTTTTTGGTTTGTAGGCTATTAATTACTGCCATAACTTCAGAACTTGTTATTGGTCTATTCAAGGATTTGACTTCTTCCTGGTTTAGTCTTGGGAGGGTGTATGTGTCCAGGAATTATCCATTTCTTCTAGATTTTCTAGTCTATTTGCATAGAATTATTTATAGTATTCTCTGATGGTAGTTTGTATTTCTGTGGGATCAGTGGTGATATCCCCTTTATCAATTTTTATTGTCTCTATTTAATTCTTCTCTCTTTTCTTCTTTATGAGTCTGGCTAGCAGTCTGTCTATTTTATTGATCTTTTCAAAAAGCCAGCTCCTGTATTTATTGATTTTTTGAAGTGTTTTTTGTGTCTCTATCTCCTTCAGTTCTGCACTGATGTTAGTCATGTCTTGTCTTCTTTTGAATTCATTTGAATTTGTTTGCTCTTAGTTCTCTAGTTCTTTTAATTGCAATGTTAGGGTGTCGATTTTAGATCTTCCTGCTTTCTCCTTTAGGTATCTAGTGCTATAAATTTCCCTCTAAACACTGCTTTAGTTGTGTCCCAGAGATTCTGGTACATTGTGTCTTTGTTCTCATTGGTTTCAAAGAACTTATTTATTTCTGCCTTAATTTTGTTATTTACCCACTCGTCATTCAGGAGCAGGTTGTTCAGTTTCCATGTAATTGTGTGGTTTTGAGTGAGTTTCTTAATCCTGAGTTCTAATTTGATTGCACTGTGGTCTGAGAGACAGTTTGTTATGATTTCTGTTCTTTTACATTTGCTGACGAGTACTCTACTTCCAACTATGTGGTCAATTTTGGAATAAGTGTGATATGATGCTGACAAGAATGTATAATTCTGTTGACTTGGGGTGGAGAGTTCTGTAGATGTCTACTAGGTCTGCTTGGTGCAGAGCTGAGTTCAATTCCTGGGTATCCTTGTTAACCTTCTGTCTCATTGATCTGTCTAATATTGACAGTGGGGTGTTAAAGTCTCCCACTATTGTGGTGTGGGGGTGTAAGTCTCTCTTTAGGTCTCTAAAGGCTTGCTTTATGAATCTGGGTGCTCCTGTGTTGGGTGCATATATATTTAGGATAGTTAGCTCTTCTTGTTAAATTAATCCCTTTACCATTATGTAATGGCCTTCCTTGCCTCTTTTGATCTTTGTTGGTTTAAAGTCTGTTTTATCAGAGACTAGCATTGCAACCCCTGCTTTTTTTTGCTTTCCATTTGCTTGGTAGATCTTCCTCCATCCCTTTATTTTGAGCCTATGTGTGTCTCTGCACGTGAGATGAATCTCCTGAACACAGCACACTGATGGGTCTTGTCTCTTTATCCAGTTTGCCAGTCTGTGTCTTTTACTTGGGGCATTTAGCCCATTTACATTTAAGGCTAATATTGTTATGTTTGAATTTGATCCTGTCATTATGATGTGAGCTGGTTATTTTGCCTGTTAGTTGATGCAGTTTCTTCACAGTGTCAATGGTCTTTACAATTTGGTATGTGTTTTGCAGTGGCTGGGACTGTTTTTTCCTTTCCATATTTAGTGCTTCCTTTAGGAGTTCTTGTAAGGCAGGCCTGGTGGTACAAAATCTCTCAGCATTTGCTTGTCTGTGTAGGATTTTATTTCTCCTTCGCTTATGAAACTTAGTTTGGCTGGATGATATACTGGGTTGAAAATTCTTTTCTTTAAGAATGTTGAATATTGGCCCCCACTCTCTTCTGGCTTGTAGAGTTTCTGAAGAGAGATCTGCTATTAGTCTGATGGACTTCCCTTTGTGGGTAACCCAACCTTTCTCTCTGGCTGCCCTTAACATTTTTTCTTCATTTCAACCTTGGTGAATCTGACGATTATGTGTCTTGGGGTTGCTCTCCTCGAAGAGTATCTTTGTGGTGTTCTCTGTATTTCTTGAATTTAAATGTGGCCAGTCTTGCTAGGTTGAGGAAGTTCTCCTGGATAGTATCCTGAAGTGTGTTTTCCAACTTGGTTCCATTCTCCCCATCACTTTCAGATACACCAATCAAATGTAGGTTTGGTCTTTTCACATAGTCCCACATTTCTTGAAGGCTTTGTCATTCTTTTTTCTCTAATCTTGTCTTCACACGTTAATTCATTATTATTATTCAGAGATCTTCAATCTCTGATATCCTTTCTTCCACTTGATCAATTCGGTTATTGATACTTGTGTATGCTTCTCGAAGTTCTTGTGCTGTGTTTTTCATCTCCATCGGGTCATTTACATTCTTCTCTAAAGTGGTTATTCTAGTTAGCAATTCGTCCAACCTTTTTTCAAGGTTCTTAGCTTCCTTGCATTGGGTTAGAACATGCTCCTTTAGCTCGGAGGAGTTTGTTATTACCCACCTTCTGAAGCCTACTTCTGTCAATTCATTACACTCATTCTCCATCCAGTTTTGTTCCCTTGCTGGCGAGGAGTTGTGATCCTTTGGAGGAAGAGGCATTCTGGTTTTTGGAATTTTCAGGCTTTTTGCATTGATTTTTCCTCATCTTCATGGAGTTATCTACCTTTGGTCTTTGATGTTCATGATCTTTGGATGGGGTTTTGGCATGGACGTCCTTTTTGTTGATGTTGATGCTATTCATTTCTGTTTGTTAGTTTTCCTTCTAACAGTCAGGCCTGTCTGCTGCAGGTCCACTGAAGTTTGCTGGAGGTTCACTCCAGACCCTGTTTGCCTGGGTATCACCAGTGGAGGCTGCAGAACAGCAAAGATTGCTGCCTGTTCCTTCCTCTGGAAGCTTAATCCCAGAGGGGCACCTGCCTCATGCCAGCAAGAGTTCTCCTGTATGAGGTGGCTGTTGACCCCAGCTGGGAGGTGTCTCCCCATCAGGAGGCAGGGACCCACTTGAGGAGGCAGTCTGTCCCTTAGCAGAGCTCAAACGCTCTGCTGGGATATCCACTGCTTTCTTCAGAGGTGGCAGGCAGGAACATTTAAATCTGCTGAAGCAGTGCCCACAGCTGCCCCTTCTCCCAGGTGCTCTGTCTCAGGGAGATGGGAATTTTGTCTATAATCCCCTGACTGGGGTTGCTGCCTTTCTTTCAGAGATGCCCTGCCCAGTGAGGAAGAATCTAGAGAGGCAGTCTGGCTACACAGCTTTGTTGAGCTGCAGTGTGCTCCACACAGTTCAAACTTCCTGGCAGCTTTGCTTACACTGTGAGGGGAAAACTGCCTACTCAAACCTCAGTAAAGGTGGATGCCCCTCCCCCCACCAAGCTGAGTACCCAGGTTGACTTCACACTGCTGTGCTGGCAGGGAGAATTTCAAGCCAATAGATCTTAGCTTGCTGGTCTCTGTGGGTGTGGGATCCACTGAGCTAGACCACTTGGCTCCCTGGCTTCAGCCTCCTTTCCAGGGGAGCAAACTGTTCTGTCTTGCTGGTGCTCTAGGCACCACTGGGGTATGAAAAAAAACTCCTGCAGCTAGATTGTTGTCTGCCCAAATAGCTGCCCATTTTTGTGCTTGAAACCCAGGGCCCTGGTGGTGTAGGCACCCAAGGGAATCTCCTGGTCTGCAGGTTGCGAAGATCATGGGAAAAGTGTAGTATCTGGGCTGGAGTGCACCATTCCTCAGGGCACAGTCCCTCACAGCTTCACTTGGATAGGAGAGGGAGTTCCCTGACCCCTTGCATTCCCTGGGTGAAGTGATGCCCCACCCTGTCTAACCAGTGCCAATGAGATGAGCCGGGTACCTCAGTTGGAAATGCAGAAATCACCCAGCTTCTGCATTGATCTCACTGGGAGCTGCAGACTGGAGCTGTTCCTGTTTGGCCATCTTGCCAGCCACCTGTACCTTGACAAGGTATTTTAAACAGTGAAATATTTTTTTCTTGTCTAAGATGGCGCACATGCACACAGAGCACAAAGAACACACACATAGCACACACACATGCACACACACACACATGCACACACACACACACAGAGGCAGATGGATGACTTTCTAAAGCATCCAAGCTTGGGATTTTCATCATAATTAATAAGGGGACATGTTCAGGGTGAGAAAGCACATGGGAGCCGTTCATGCGCAGTGCGTCATGTGAGACAGATTCCTCCCTGACTTGTTTTTAAAAATCTGTTCCAACGAGCCCAGCAGGAGCAAGGGGCAGGCCCAGCTGCCCGCAAGTCAGGGCAACCAATGTCATGTGCTTGTGTTGGAAGAAAGAGGGGAAGCAGACCCAAGAACCCAGCCATCACTTGCTCTGATCCAACTCTGTGGTAGCTACTCATGAACATTTAATGGTGATTAGTTTGTTCTGCCCTGTAATCTCTGATAGGAAACCTGTTGGCAGAGCTGCAAACAATAGCTAAAAAAGACTACACCTCTAGAGAGAACAGCCTGGCCACTGAAGGGGTTTCTTCTCTCTGTCCTTCTGATTAGCCTTGTATTTTCCATCTGACAGTGTTGCGTACAATGTGCCTTTTCTGTTCCTGCTCATTCTTGGATGGTGTGTCAGTCTGTTTTCACACTGCTATAAAGAACTACCCGAGACTGGGTAACTTATAAAGAGGTTAAATTGACTCAAAATTCCACAGGCTATACAGGAAGTATGGTTGTGGAGACCTCAGGAAACTTACAATCATGGTGGAAGGGCAAAGGGGAATCACGCACCTTCTTCAAGCGTGACAGGTGAGAGAGAAGGGGGAACTGTCACACACTTTTAAGCCATCAGATCTCCTGAGAACTCACTCACTATCATGAGAACAGCAAGGGGGAAATCTACCTCCGTGATCCAATCACCTCCCACCAGGCCCCTCCGCCAGCACTGGGGATGATAATTCGACAAGAGATTTGGGTGGGGACACAAGAGCCAAACCATGTCAGATGAGTAGTCAGTCAAGCACCATCTTCCCGTTTGTTTCTTCTGCCAGGTGATGTTTCTGCTGTTAGTTTTGCTTGAAGACAGATGGGGTTCCTGGAGAGCCAGTGCCCAGTTGGTGGTCAGGAAGTGGGGCCCAGAGAATGTGGGCCAAAGGGTAGAAGCCCTGGGCTGGAGAAAGGCTATGGGTGACACTGTGCCCAGAGAGGAGAAGGCCCTCAGAAAAATTCTGTAGGAAATCCAATGCTTCAAAGGACTAGAGGAACACAAGGGAATCCTTTCATCACAGAAGGCTATCAATCTTATAGTTTTTTTTTGTTTGTTTGTTTGCTTGTTTTTTTAAAGGCCAGGTGTGGTGGCTCACATCTGTAATCCCAGCACTTTGGGAAGCCAGAGTGGGTGGATTGCTTGAGGGCAGGAATTTGAGAACCACCTGGGCAACACGGCAAAACCCCATTTCTACAAAAAATAAAAAAAATAGCTGGATGTGGTGGCGTGTGCCTGTAGTCTTGGCTACTCCAGAGGCTGAGGTGGAAGGATCTCTTGAGCCCAGGAGGTCAAGAATGCAGTGAGTTGTGATCACACCACTGCCCTCCAGCCTGGGCAACAGGAGACCCTGTCTCAAAATTAACTAATTAATTAATTAATCAATATATAAAAAAAAAAAAAGGTTGGAGGAGACCCCAGAAGGAGGGAGACAGTTGACTTTTATTTGTTTTAAATATTAAAAACAAAGAATACAAAATATTGGCTTTAAAAAGTCTAGTTTCATTTATGGCTGCTTCAGGAAGTGGCTGTGAGGAAAATGAAATAGACGTTAAGATGTTGGGAAAATGTGACAGCTTGTGAAGGATGAGCTCAGTTCGGGCACACATTGGGCAATCCCATGAGTCCCAAACACATCTTTACTTTCAGGACCTCGAAGAAGGCAAGTGCAGCACCTGCATGAAACAGAAGGAATCTTTGTAAGCTTTGGCGTTTTCAGAGCAGTGCAAAAGAACGAAGAGCCTGGCTCAGGACAGAGGCCTGGGAGCCTGCAGTCAACAGGTCAGAAGGAAAAGTGCCTGGGTAGAGGCTAAGATGGAATGGAGAAAAGCAGTGTAGCCCAGGGCCAAGGCTGGAAAGGTAACTATGTGAGGGTGGACTCTGAAGTCCAGTGGGAGTGCTCCCTGCCCCAGGCCCACACTTACCCCGTGCACCAGAACATTCACGCCCTCTTCACCTCCTTGGTCTTGGTCCCTAGAGGTCCAGCATCCTTATGCCTTTTTCTCTCTTTACCTCTGTCCCCATGACAGGCCCCAAACTCAGAGACCATTCCTCATCTTCTGTCCTCTTATGCACATTCTATTCAGAATGTCACATTTTCCAGCCCCACCTCCTCTTCTCCCCTGCTTCTCTTGAAACTTCTGTGCTCTCTGGAACTCACTGCCAGTCATCAGCAAAATCCCCAACTCTGCACTTCTTCCCTGAATGCTCCCTTTCCCTTGCTGAAACTTGCTCTGCTGAGGACAAGCAATGGCCTGTTCAGTTTCTCAGTATGGTAGTGACTCTCCCCACCCTCCACTCCCAAATCTAATAATTCTTTTCCCTTTTTACTGTCCCTTAAACCCCTCATCTTCTCCTTTCCCAGCCTAAAGTCCATGGTCAGTCATAATTACTCCCCAGTCTGCATCTCAAGCTTGGAATTCTCTCCTAAGCTAGAACCAAGTATCCAATTGCCTACTTGACATCTCCACTTGGACATCTGATAGGTTCTTCAGACATCAGCATGTCCAAAGTCAAGCTTATGCTCTTTCCCATCAGCTTTTCCTGCAGTCTCCCTGGTTTCAGTAATTGCTCAGGTCAAGACACTTGATGTCATCTAGGTCTTTTATATCTAACAATCTGTCAACAAATCCCATTGGCCCCACCTTAAAATATATCCTGGATTTGACCACATCTCTCACTCCACCGTCACACATTGGTCTAGGCTACCAATATCTCTTGCCTGGGTTCCATAGTAGCCTCCTGCTCTTTTATGCTATTCCCATAGCAGCCAGCCACCTGCTAAACTAAGACATGCCATGTTTCCCCACATCTCAAAACACACCCGTGGCTTCCTGCACCACTCAGAGGAAAAGCCAGGTTCTTCCTCTTCCTGCAAGGACCTACCTGGTCTGATTTCCAGCCCCACCCCACTCTGGGCTCACCTCCATCTCTTTCTCCCTGCACTCCACTGCAGCCACACTGCTCCCTCCTGCTCTTGCTCATGAGGTCAGGAGTGGACCTCCACCCCTGGCTTTTGCGCTTGCTTTTCCTGCTGCTGGGATCCTCTCTCCAGTTCTTCCTGTCTTAAACCTTCTGAAAGACTCCTGGCCTGGCTGGACCACCCCTCAGACTACCTCTCTTCTCCCCTGCTCTGTTGTTTCTCTTTGTCACTGCCCAACATGCTGTATCTGCTACACGCTGTATCTTGGCTGCATTTTATCCTAGTTACTGTTTTTCCATCTACTCTAAGAAGGCAGGGATTTTAATCGATTCTGTTTACTGCTGAGTCCCCATTGCCCTGAATAGTGCCTGGCACACAGTTGTTGAATAAATGAATGAATACCTGAGGCTCTGGGAGGGTCATTGGTGAAAGTGCAGAAGGAGGAAAGTGCAGAAGGTGGAGGGGTCATGTAAATGTGACAGGACTGGGCTTCAGAGGGAGTGGGGACACAGAGGAGAGCCGGGAATTCCGGCTGTTTGAGACCAGGACCAACTTTCTGGTTATCATTATATCCCCAGCACCTGGCACACAACTGGGCCCCCCCGCAGCTGCTCGGAAATATCTATTGAATAGAAGAATGTGTTTTGTTCAGATTGGAGATACCTGAACAAGGATGAAGGCAAAATTAATCACTGCTGTTGATTTCATAACCTTCCTATAACCTGAGGTTACACAGAAGTTTATCACCTGGGTGTCCCCTTGCTATGTCACCTTATTATTTACTATTTACTCCTGTATAAACTTCATTCATGTCTGCTGGGCACAGTGGCTCGTGCTTGTAATCCCCGCACTTTGGAAGATGGAGGCAGGAGGATCACTTGAGGCCAGGAGCTCGAGATCAGCCTGGGCAATGTAGTGAGACCCCCGTCTCCACAAAAAGTTAAAAAACGAGTTGCCCCTGGGGTGCATGACTGTAGTTCCAGCTACTCAGGAGGCTGAGGCTGAAGGGTTGCTTGAACCCAGGAGTTTGAGGCTGCAGGGAGTTCCAGCTCACCTACCCCCAAATCTCAGTAAATCCCTGAGGCCTAAGTTCTCTGAGTTACGTCTCTCACTAAGTTCTCAGGCCTGCTAACTCTGTGCCTGACATGCGTTGGAATGCTCTCGGTGCTGTTCTCATCCTGCGGAGACCACTGTACCCTATTGGTACAGAGTGGCATGCACAGCAGGCTCATCCTGAAGTTAGGGGTTTCATCACAGTTCAAGATGTTAACACATTTAAGTGGAAAATTCGGTATCCTTCTTCCTAAAAGTCCCTTGGTCACCCCTCCTCTACCCCTCAGGATTTCGCAGTGCCCACTTCTCTCCTCAGGCCACACATAGACACAGGCCTGGCCCACAGCTATAGCTCTCCTCTTTGGGTCTGGCGAGAAGTTCCCTGGGATGCCTTTATTTGCAGTGTCATTAAGGTAAAGGCATTGAATTAAAGGAGTTGAAATAAAAAAACAGCTTTCCGAGACCTGGACACTAAGACCAGGTCTCGGAAAGCTGTTTTTTTATTTCAGTTAACCAAGTGTGATTTGAATTGTGACAACATGGTTTGGGATTATCTCAATTAAATGTTTTATGAAAACAATTTCCAGTTAAAGTCATTAGAAAATTGCTTCCTTCTCAACCCAGATGTGTGATGGGAAACTGAGAAGAACAACAGAAATGGGCGTCACCTTACCCATCAGATAATAATCCAGACCACAAGCCCCACTCATCCCAGCTAATTCTGCCACTGCAGATTTAGGAGACAAAGTAAGAGCGGGCCGGGCACTGGACTGGGGGCTCAGCTATTTGCATTCACTAGGCAATGGGGAGTGGGAAGAAATTAAGGCTACAAGAAAATCTGCCTCACACCTCACCTCCATCGTACTCTTTTTAGGAATCAAGTTGCAAATAGCCATTGCCCCTAAGATCAGGCTTCGGTTAGTAGAACTAGCTAGAACTAGCAGGCCTCCCAGCCTGCCTCCAGGGAACCCCTAGCCTGGGGTGTAGCCGGTACATGAGGCTACTGCTTGCACATCAACAGCCGTTGTCCTCTAGAACACCTAAGGCAGTGGCTCTCACCAACAAGGTGGGCATCAGCAGCACCTGGGAACTTGTTAGATATGTAAATTCTCAAACCCCACCCCAGACCTACTAAATCAGAAACTCTAGGAATGGGGCTCGGGAATCTGCGCTTGAAGAAGCCCTACAGGGATGCTGATGCATGCTCAAATTTGAGAACCACGGAACTGAGGATCTGTTGGGTATTCTGTACAGCTTATATACAAAGTCAGGCCTGCATACACTGTATGGTGAAATCTGTTCAATCATTTTCACGTGATGGAAAAACAATTCAAAACCTTAATTGTGCTTATTTACAAAGACGAACAGAAAGGCACTGAGAAGATGCTGGATAGTACTGCTTTAAACCCCGTGGTGCTGGACCATTGTGGCAATGGTCTGTCCATGTCTTCAGGGGTGAGGTGCTGGCAAGGTTAGCCCTCTCATACCCAGAAAAGGACATGCAAGTAAATAAATAAGGGCCCTGAACGTGAAACGAGCCTTTGCAAAGCTCCAGGTTTTTTGCTTAGAACTATTTACTTTTAGTTGTACTTCACAGAAGTTGAGGAGTTGATGCCTCGGACCCCAGAAGTCTCCGTGCCTGATTCTCTGCTAACATCCCTGTGTCTCACAACCCTCCATTTTATAAACGAGAAAACTGACAACACTAACTTTTTCTATTTTTATTTATTTATTTTTTTGAGACAGAGTCTTGCTCTGTCATCCAGGCTGGAGTGCAGTGGTGCGATCTCAACTCACTGCAACCCTTGCCTCCCAAGTTCAAGCAATTCTCCTGCCTCAGCCTCTCGAGTAGCTGGGATTACAGGCACATGCCACCGCCCCTGGCTAATTTTTGTATTTTTGGTGGAGATGGGGTTTCACCATATTGGCCAGGCTGGTCTCAAACTCCTGACCTCTGGTGATCTGCCCACTTTGGCCTCCCAGAGTGCTGGGATTACAGGCATGAGCCACCATGCCCAGCTATTTTTTATTTTTTAGAGACAGGGTTTCACTCTGTCATCCAGGCTGGAGTGCAATAGCATGATCATAGTTCACTGTAACCTTGAACTCCTAGGTTCAAGCAATCCTCCTGCCTCAGCCTCCTGAGTAGCTGGAACTACAGGCATGCACCACCATGCCTGGCTCATTTTAACACTTTTTTTTTTTTTTTTGTAGAGACAGGGTCTCACCATGTTGCCCAGGCTGGTCTCAAACTCCTGGTCTCAAGTGATCCTCCTACCCCCACCTTCCGAAGCATTGGGATTACAGGCGTGAGCCACCGTGCCCAATAGATGTTAATTAAGTTCTTACAGGTAGTTAGTGGTGGAGCTGGAATTCACTCCAGATGTGTCAAAGTCCCAAACTCCTGCTCTCGCCTGTTATACTCCACCTCCCTCTGATGAGAAGAGGTAAGTAGGATTTACAGATAAGCACACGAGAAGCAGGGGAAGATGCTAAGGCAAAGAAGGGGCCCGAACGCCACCATCAAAGAATCTTAGGCACCTCAGTAGCCCTGCAAGCCTAGGCGGTAACTGGTGACAATAATTCATTTTCACAAAGAAGAAGTTATGTTTACTTAGCATCAAGAGATCCAGAAGTATGTAATTATTTTAGAAAGGCTAAAATGTAACATGGTCACCCTGAATGCTTTAAAAGAAAAATACAGTTATTTGGAAGATTCACTTTTATAGAAAACAACTCATTAACTGATGGTGTTAGATAAATGAGGTATTATTGCAGTACACTTTTATTGAAGTGCATGGTGAGTTTTTTAAAGATTGGGTTTAGTGTTAAATTCTGGACAGTTGAATAGTATAGCCATTCTTGTATTTCACCCCATGAACCTAAGAGAGGATGGGACAGCTCAAAGCATTTCTTCTGCAATTTGAGCAGTCAGTATCCTCCCAGGAATGCACTTTAAACTAGAAAGTTTATCCAGGGCCAAGCAAATGTAAGCACCGTGTTATTTACTATTACTGCGTTAAGAAGCATCTTCAGCAAACTTACCAATCTTATCTTCCTGAAAAAAGGATCTAATTTTTTCCCTGGTAATAAAGGAACAACTTATGGAAAATATTGCTCTATAATACACAGAATGATGTAGTGATAGGCAACATTCAAACTGGTGATTAATTAACATTTGGTCTCTTGCTATTTGGAACATGTTTATTAGTTTTGCCCCTGCAAAGTGGGCTGCAGTGTTCCATATGAAACACTAGAGAAGTCAGCAGCATTCCTATTCTGAGGCAGGAGGAAACATTAATTATTCCTTTAAATTCTATTGTGTAATGTGTTTTTTTTCCTTCCTTTCCCCAAACACAACAGAATTATTTCCTTATAAAACTTCTACTAGGCCAGGCAGTGTTAATGGAACATAATTTTTAATATGCAGTATCCTGGAATCTGACAGATATTGGCAGAGTGGGTGCCCGTTTTAAAAAGCTGAACGTGGCTGACAGTAGTATCACTGCTTCCTTATGTCTATTGTAGTTGGTGCAAGGTTAGACAAATACATTCCCACCAGCACAAAACAGCAACCTTCCAAAATGTATGTCAGTGGTGTATTTACAGCCAAATCCAGAAGGAGCTTGTACTTCTTATGCTGCTCCCATTAATGAGACAAATGTCAGCATCCATAAGCTATTTTTTTGTTCCTGCTTATCAAATCTTTCAAAAAATTGATAACTAGTCTTTATAGATTGTGAAAGTCAGATATAACTCTGAATGTATTACTTTACTGGACCCCTTGGGGTAAACTTATCACCTGGAAACCATTTTACACGGATGATTTGACTTTCATGTGGAGTGTCATAATGCACCCTAGATGGAAATCTAAAATAAAATATCTGGACTACAACCTTCCTCTTGGTGGAATTTATGGTTCCCTCAGTACAATAATTTTGAAAATTGTATCCCTTAAGCTACAAGACTTGATATATTATTAACTGCTTGAATTGAAGAAGCTTTCCAATAGGCTTACGTGCTGTCTAGAGGCACGGATTAATTTCTATGGAACCACAAGCTTATGTCAAACTGTTTTTCAGCAATCTAAACTGCCAGCTTCATCTTCTCTCTAGGACAGAAGGGAGTGTCCATTTCATCTCTGGCAGCTCTGGGATGCACGGCTTTTAGCCACGCTCTTCCCAGGGATGATGGGTACTGATCCACTAGAGAATTGGTTGTGTGCAGTCAGTCACACCCCAGAGAGACTGGCATCCACTTGAGGCACTTATCTTTCTATTTATTGTGGCTTTTCTGGTTTTAATTCTACTCTGGCCAAACTGAACTGTTGTACAGAGAATGCTGGTAGGAGGCAGTCTGGAGGGCACTGTTTTCATGAAGTTAGAGAAGAGTTTAAAACAAAAAAAATATTTAAGAAGCTTGTTTGCTGCCAGAGGGGAACTGTGTTCAACTACCTTTTACTGCTTTTCACAACCTCTCTTCCCTCATCACAGATCTGGTGCCTTGAAAGCCAGCAATGATCAGGCATAAAGAACCATCAGACTATCCAAAGGCAGAAAGGGCTGGAAATTTTTCAGCAGGGCTCACTCTTAGAGTCTTTCCCCCTGCCCTCATGGCAAAGTTGAGTTGGGAATACATTAATTGGGGAATACATTTAATTTTGTGTTTCACAGTCCCATCTGTGTATAGTAAAGGGAGCCATCCTGATACAGGGACAGCTTCCAGAAACACACTACCTCCTGCATCCAGGGACACAAAAGTCACGAGAGCATGTTGTAATGGAAAACAATGTGCCCAAGGCCCCAGGAACTAGGAAAATGTGGCACTATTTAGGATTAGGCGTAAAGTAAGAAAATCTAAAATTCCCACAAACTTTACATCTCACATATGAAAGAAATAAAGGTTTTACCAAATCTTACATTTCTAAAATTTACATGAAATTATATATAGCAAGTTGTGGAGGTGAAATAAGTTTTTCTAAATTACTTATACTAAAAATCAAATTTTTATCATTTGTATTAGAAGACAGACTGAAGAGACAATCAGTTGTAAGGGGAAAAGTATTATAGAGACATGTCAGCCAGTTAATGATTTCTGTTAATGATTATAAATCAGTTAATGATTATAAATCTATAATATATATATAGATTTGAGATGGAGTCTCACTCTGTCACCCAGGCTGGAGTGCAGTGGCACAATCTCAGCTCACTGCAACCTCTGCCCCCAGGTTTAAACAATTCTCTGCCTCAGCCTCCCGAGTACCTAGGATTACAGGTGCCTGCCACCATGCCCGATTAATTTTTGTATTTTTAGTAGAGATGGGGTTTCGCCATCTTGGCCAGGCTGGTCTTGAACTCTTGACCTCATGATCAACCTGCCTCAGCCTCCTAAAGTGTTGGGATTACAGGTATGAGCCACCGCACCCGGCCGAGATTTATAATTTGTTGGAATTTATTTTTTGAAATTTATAATTTGTTGTTTTTCTCATTCTAAATCAATGTTGAATTTAGTACCCAATATTGTGTCAGTAATTTTGTTTTCTTTTTCTTAAAGAGAGCTCTCCAAATTTTATAAGCTTCAGGTCTTACAATACCTGGATCCACTCCTGGGTAGTCTAAATTACCCTTCTCTTATCCTGGGATGTTAAATGTTGGATAATGTAATCATTTTCTATGTATATAATTTGATCAATAACTAAGACTAATCTTTTTAGAATTGATAGTTTCGAAATCTTTGCTCAACCTAAATCACCATAGGTATCTCTATAAGTCATTTTAAGAGAATATGTTGAACACATCAGTGAATTGACATTCAGGTCTTTTTCCAAGTTGGCATCATAGAGTTCTCAAATGCCTCTAAAGCTTTCTATGAAACACATATTTATGGTGACTTTCTAAATTTTCCTTTTTCCCTGCTAGCTATGTAATGATTTATCAGCCATCTTTAATTATCTTTTATAAAGAGTGTGTGTATACTAAGGATTTTATTCATCCAGTAAATGTTAATACATAGGGTTTAAAAATATGTTGAAAATTAATGACCTCTGACTTAGTTAATAAATAATTCAATGATAAATGTCGAATTGATATGAATAGAATCCATTACTTCAAGGAACACAAGATGCTGATTTTGAAAGTGAAAATCTAAAGTTATCATGTAAATAATCATCATTGATGGGGAAACTTTCTGCCTGAGGGAGTTGTGGACTGACTGGCAAGGTTAAGGTAGTGTTCCATAATACATTACCATGCCTTCCTAGCAGCTATTAGACAACAAGCAGTTTGGAAAAAGAAAACAAAGAGAGAAAGAAAGGAAAGAAAGAGAAGGAAAGAAAAGAAAGAAAGAAAGAAGAAAGAAAGAAAGAAAGAAAGAAAGAAAGAAAGAAAGAAAGAAAGAAAGAAAGAAAGAAAGAAAGAAAGAAAGAAAGAAAAGGAGAGAGGGAAAGAAAGAAAGAAAGAAAAAGAAAGAAAGAAAAGGAGAGAGAGAAAGAAAAGGAAGGAAAGAAGGAAAAGAGAGAAAGAGAGAAAGAAAGAAAGAAAGAAGAAAGAAAGAAAAGAAAGAAAGAAAGAGAGAAATACATCCTCTGGCTGGACATGGCGGTTCATGTCTATAATCCCAGCACTTTGGGACCCCAAACAAGGCAGGTCACTTGAACCCAGGGGTTCAAGACCAGCCTGGGCAGCATGGCAAAACCCTGTCTCTACAAAAAAAAAAAAAAAGCAAAAATTTGCTGGGCATGTTGGTGCATGCCAGTGGTCCCAGCTACTTGGGAGGCTGAGATGGGAGGATCACTTGAGCCCAGCAGGAGGCTGAGGCTGCAGTGAGCCACGATCATGTCACTCCACTCCAGCCTGGGTGACAGAGTGAGATCCTGCCTCAAAAAAAAAAAAAAAAAAATTATATTGCAGGTGGGGAAGGCGCCAATAAACACCCTGTCTGCTGCAAGGCCAGAATCCCAGGCAGATTTCAGGTAAGCCCACTTACTTCCTCCAATCAGCACAGAGGACTTGTGCTTGAAATCAGTGTGGAGATTCCAGAAGCTGTCTTTTGCCAGCTGTGAACCTCAAAGCACAGGCCCCGGGGCAAGGAAACAATGGTGAGTTGGTGACAAACTTGTGGAAATTTCTGGGCTACAATAATTTTCCCACTAATCTTCGAGCAAAGGTTATGGAAAACTTCTTAGAATATGGAAACTGAAACTTCCTTGGCTCTTCAAAAAAAAGGTTGACCCTGCCATAGAGAGAGAGAAATGAGAGAAAGCTCTGTAGTCTCTTCCCCAGGAGACACCTGAGCACACAACCTTCCTTATTAACTGTGAAGGAAACCAAGTTTGTGGTTGGTAACTTTGGTTGTCACAGAGCCTATATATTTGTAGATCATTTAGCTTATTGACCCAAATGTTCTCATCTTTAGGGGAAAAAAAGTAGTTTAATTAATTCACAATAAAAATCCTCCATTTCATAGAAGATAATATGATATAATCCAAACAGAATCGAATGTATGATATGATGCCGTCATCAGCATGCAGCAGCCTTAAAAATTACAGTATCTGACCTTAATATGTGCGAATCTATCAGGATTCCATTGTCGACATGTATATTTTTCAATATTCTTCTCTGAGCTGAAATCATGTCATTTATATGCAAATGACCACATCTTCAGCAGCTGCTCCTTCTCCGTTGAAGCCCAGGGACTTATTTGCACTTAATAAAGCCTCATAAATAGGTTTTTCCTCTAAGTGGGTGGGGTAGCAGGAAACCCATTGCAGCCTTTTACAGTTACAAGCTTCTTTTTGTTTTGAAAGCGAGAGCGGCCCCTTCTAACAGGATGGTTTTCAGTTGTTAGAGAAACACAGTTTGTCATTCAGCTGCTCTCCCCTTTCCCTCCTTAGAAAAAAATGCCCTTTTCCTCAGTGGTGCCTTCTTTCCCATTGCAGCTGTAGGTATGGTATGGTACAATCTCTAGTCTGAGTTGGAATTTAATCCAGACTTCATTACAAGGAGAGGTGTCCTCTGAGCACAGTCTGTGGCCAGGTGGTAAGGGCAGGTGTTCAACTGGGAAAGACTCCCAAGCTCCCATCAGGCTGTCCTGTCTGGGGAGGAGAAGGGGTAACTCCTGGCAGGTGGGGAAGAATTTTTCCTTTCACAAGTTATAAGATTATATTTGAAAACCCTCTATATAGGAAAGGGACAGTGTATGGAGACTATTTGTGCACTCTGATTGCCCAATCAAACAGCAATAAGAGAGCATTGAGAACTCGCCTTCAGTCATGTGATAATCATGTAGTACTTCTTCTGCCCCCATCCCCACCCTCACCCCACCCCTATTTTCCTAGCTGGTCATTCTTTTTCAAGAGAACTGGATGGAAAAGGAAAAGATTATATGTACTTGGTGTGCACATATCATGAATTCTACCCATTTTCTATTAATGCGCCTATAAAAATCACCCATGCGTCTACTGTGGGGTCAATAGAAATATTCCATTTACCATTTAAGACATGTTTTTTAAAAGCAGAAAAATATTATAGCATAATTGTCTCCTGCTGTCAGATGCAAGACAAACCTGGGCACCTATGAAAAATAAGTAATGGTGGGAAGCAGGATCGTTTATTTTTAAAACACGGGCTCACTGGCTGCTGATTTGGTAATAATGACCTATTATCCTTGTCAGAGCAATAGACTGTTTCTGGAGCTTCATTTCTGGTGTGTGAGCAACTGGCATAGTAGAGATGATTATATTGTTTGATAAATGTGCATAATCATTGAAGACACTGGTTGACAATACTATCATTAAATTGTCACCAGCTTGGTAAAGAGACAAACATCTCTGCCATGCCAACCTATCAGAGATGTTAATAACTGCAAAAAACCTCCAAGCACAATATTAATGTAGAAAACTGAACACACACACACGTATGCACATCCACCTCAAAATTCAGACACTAGAAGCAAAGTGCTGCCAGGGATGATGTGGAGGGGAATGAAATTTGGCCCTATAGGTCAGGAATCTTGGGCTGTAATCTCATTTCTCTGAGCCTCAGTTTCCTTAAGTTTAAAAATCATTTCTGTCCCCTAAGTTACTTATATGCCTAAATAAATATATATATATATTTATATATATACACACACACTTCATACATACATGTACAGTGATATCTAAGAAGTTTTATAATTTATAGATGTATATATAAATTACAAACTTCTTAGTTTTATATACATACTTACAAAACATCTTAGATACATCAATCAGTCCCTTTCTTTCTTTCTTTCTTTTTTTTTTAGAGACAGGGTCTTACTCTGTCACCCACACTGGATTGCAATGGTGTGATCATAGCTCACTGCAGCCTTCAACTCCTGGGATCAAGGGAGCCTCACATTTCAACATGAAATTTGGAGAGCATGAACATCCAAGCTATATAGCACCCTGTAGTTTAATAATATATAGCCAGTAACTACCAATGTTATTTCTGTAAACTAAGGAGAATTCCTGATGAACAACTTTCATAATTACCCCCTTTCCTAATTTGTCCTTTTTTCCTTTAAAATCTTGAGCCTCTCTTTTGTTCTCTGGAACACTCCCCAAGGCAACTTGGAAGTGTGTCCTGGGCTGGAGTCCTCAATCTTTGTGCTTGAATAAACTGTCTTTAAACAACATTCTAATTATCTAATTATCTGTACACTCAGCTGAAAAGAGCCAGCTGGAGAATAAAACAAAATAACTGGGAGATCTATTTTTTTTTTTTTTTTTTTTTGAGATAGGGTCTTATTCTGTCATCTGGGTGGGAGTGCAGTGGTGCAATCTCAGCTCACTGCAACCTTGACCTCCCAGGCTCAAGTCATCCTCCCATCTCAGCCTCCTGAGTAGCTGAGACTACAGTCATGCACCACCATGCCCAGCTAATTTTTGTTGTTGTTTTTTGTTTATTGTTTGTTTTTGAGATGGAGTCTCGCTCTGTTGCCCAGGCTGGAGTGTAGTGGCATGATCTCAGCCCACTGCAACCTCTGCCTCCCCAATTCAAGCGATTCTCCTGCCTCAGCCTCCCGAGTAGCTGGGATTACAGGCATCCACCACCACACCCGACTAATTTTTTGTATGTTTAGTAAAGACAGGGTTTCACCATGTTGGCCAGACTGGTTTTGAACTTCTAACCTCAGGTGATCCACCCACCTTGGCCTCCCAAAGTGCTAGGATTACAGGCATGAGCCACTGTACTCAGCCAATTTTTGTATTTTTTGTAGAGATGGGATTTCACCATGTTGCCCAAGCTGATCTTGATCCCCTGAGTTTAAGCACACTACCTGCTTTGGCCTCCGGAAGTGCTAGCATTTCAGGTGAGCCACCACACCTGGCCAGGGAGATCTATTTTCAACATACTTAGAAGCTTCCAAAAAAGGTTTTGATAAAATCACATATTTATAAGAGGAAATCAAGATTGTCTAAAACAATTTCTAAATTGAAAAATACTGCCAACATTGATTTTCAGTTAGGTTTCCTACTCCTGCATCCATCTGATAGGCAGATACTTTTTAGAATTATACAATACCCACATTCTTTCTTTTAAAAGAGGGGTAGACACTCTGTGGTTCACCCTCCATGTGCACAATGAAAAATGTGCATGCCATTTCTCCTATTAATCTCCTTTTGTGAGTTGATTTTTCAGTGAAAGTTCAGAGGGTGAAGGGGAAACTTTCCCTTGGCCCATACAGTTTTGGTACTGTGAGCAGGATACCAAAGCTTCTCTGCTAGAAGCCACAGCGAAGGGAACCCAGGACCTGACAAGCCAGCAAAGAGGTAAGAATTTTTAACCAGACAGGCTCACAGTCTCTCTTTCTGTGAAATCTGATTTGAGGCAAGACAATGGGTCTGGAGGCAGGGAACATAAGACTGATTCACACTTCAGCTATGACAGGAAATATCCTCTTCATAGGGTGTAGGCCAAGTAAATGACCTTGTAACTTTACTTCATACTCTCCATTTACATAGTGTTATATATAAAGAATCAGTGCCACAAAAGAAATAGCACTAGAATATAAAATTTTCTTTTTAATTCTCAGCAAGGCAAGGTACTTCTATAGAAGGGTGCACCCTTACAGATGGGGCAATGGTAAGGGCACATTTGGACAAGGGATGGGAAGGGGTTCTTATCCCAGACGCATGTGGCTCCGGCTGCTGTGTTGTTCCCCTACTGGCTAGGGGTAGACTGCACAGGCTAAACTAATTCTGATTGGCTAATTTAAAGAGACTGACGGGGTGAGTGCTTTGGCGGGAGTTAGGGCAGAGCAGATAGCAGGTAATCGGAATGAGTCAGGGTGGAGCAGGTAATTGGAATGAGTCAGAGTGGAGTAGGTAATCGAAAAAGGTTGCTTTAAGAGAAGTTTAAAAGTAAAAGGCAAAGAATTGAAGACACTGGCATATTAATTCTTTGAAAAGAAACTTAGAACTCAGGTTGTTAGTAACCTCTTCCCTTGTATTTCCTTACAGCTTTCTTTTCAAACCTTTTTTTTTTTTTTTTTTTTTAACATGTCTTGGCTTAGTTGTTTTTTCTGATTTTCCAAAATAAGAAGCTTCCCTGGATAAGGTGGAGAACAGTTAAGGGAGGTTTTAGTAAGTGCCGTTTTTATGAGCCTCTGCATCAACTTACGGATGCATGGTATGACACAGCACCCGACAAGAATAAGTACACCTATTACAGCTGCGAGGGAAGTAAGAATTGATGCTATTATTCTTCTCCGTTTACTGAACTACTTTTCTAGCCATCCTGTAAAGGGGTCATTTACCCCTGAGTTGCTGGCTAACTCATTGGATAGAGCAGTCAGACCTTGCAATGCCTTTGTTATACTTCCATTAGGGGCGGTGTTATTTAGGATGAAGGTACAACATTGAGTTTTAATCATGATGCAAACTCCTCCTCTTTCTGCTAATATCATGTCTAAGGCTATCCTATCTTCCCAAGCCACCTGGCTAGTAGCCCTTAATTGTTCAGCTATTCCTTTAACAGCATCTCTAGAGTAGTTAATAAATAGCTGTTGATTATAATAGATGTAGTTTATCTAATCTACATTTTTTAAATTGTCACCCACAAACATATTGACTCAAATCCTGCAGCTATTTGATTTTGGGCTTTAAATTGATCTGGTTTCCCTGTGGGACTCTAATTGTGTCTAAATAGACGTGAGAGTCAAAAGACCCATAAGGCGCTTCTCTTGCTTTACGATGTGTTATTTTTCCTTCATCTGGTTGATGAAATGCCAGGGTGAAGGGGATAGCCAATTGGACTAAAGCACAAGTGCCACTCTAGTTATTTGGTAGAATGTCCAGTAAAGGTCCACCACAATACCACCACACATCTGCTCAGAGATGAACAAAGGCTACCTGATTGATAAGCTCTTGAAAATAATTAAGCTCACTGCATCCCATCAGGTCTCCAAGGAACACTGTTTCCTTCCTGTCGTGAGAGACACCAAGTGAACTTAATGTTGGGAGATGGAAGCTGGGTGACCCTTGGGGGCTGACCCGCAGGGTGCTGGACTTCGGGCTATAGCAGAGAGAGTGAGCTTGGCACGATTTATTACCCCGGGCTGTAGAATCCTGGAAAAGAGCTACCATGCAGCCAACACCTGGTCGACTGGAGGACCACCTTAGTGGAAAGGGGACAATCTGGGCCTCTGGCCTGCCATGTGCACAAGCATAACAATTGCTTTTGTTTAATGTGCGGATGGAATATTTGATCCATTCCAACCAGGCAATTGCATCTTGGTAACCTGTCTTAATTGCCAAAGTTGTTTTAAGTCTTTAACTTCTACCATCCTCTAGTAAAATGAATGTATGGTTTTAGGAAATTACAAAAACCGGTTGGGGCAGTCCATCCTTGCTCTTTAGTGGTCCACAGAATGTTGGACCAACTATGGCATAAAGGCTCTCTATCAGAGGGCAAGACTCCTGGTTGACACGGGTCTTTATCAAAATCTCCCTGGATTAAATGGTCCTAGTTTACTAAGGCCCAGTCTGAGGAGAGTCAGGAGGGACAGAGGTACTTTTCTGAAGTAGAGAGTAGTCTTTGACTTGGCAATCCCCTACAGGGTTTAACAAGGCAAGCATCAAATGCAATAGTTTGAGGTGAAATTGACTTGGTTATGTTATAACTAGATGGTCAGCAGTAGAGCAAGGAAAGAAGAAAGAGTAATAGAATAGATGAAACAGAGTTAAATTTTTCTTATCTTTAGTTTGGTAGGGTTTTCCCCTGGGACTATGGCCCATGACCCTGGACGGGGCGGCACTTTCTTGACTTGGGTGTGATGAGTCCATCCCCTTTCCGCTGTATGAACAGCAGTCTCAGTGGTTAACAGCACAAGCTAGGGTCCTTCCCAGGCTGGCTTGAGTTTTCCTTTTTTCCACCTTTTGATGAGAACGTGATCCTCGGGCTGGTGTTGGTTTACTGGAAATTCTAAGGGTGGTACCTGTGCTAAAAGACTTTTAGTTTTGAGGGAAAGGAAAGTGGAAGATAAACCAAGTATATAATTTCTAAGAAATTGATCTTTTGTTTTAAAGTGGGGACATCAGCAGTGGACTTTATAGTCCTTGGTGCCCTTTTACTGAGAAATTTTTTTAGACATATTTTTATTAGTTTTTAGATCAAAGAAAGCCAAACACCATTTTATATTTGACAATGCTTCCTGTATGATTTTTATACCAGATAAGCTAAATTTCACTTTTATATTAGTGTGCTATTAATGTTAAACTTAATTTTAATAAAACCTTGTAGACATATTTGTCCAATTTTTAATGTCTGACCATAAGGTAAGATTTTCATAGACTCTTTTTAACCTTTTATAATTTTTGTTAAAGAGCAGGTTAGTGCTTTAAGAAAAACCCATTGTGCTTTTAATGTCCAGTTCACAGAAAAACTGGATGATACCTTTTTAACTTTAGCCAATGTTTACACACAGAATTTCCTTTACAATTAACATTTTAAAACTTGCTTAAACCTTCAAATCAAAAATTTTTTAAACTTTTTTATGTAGGTAAAAATCCACATTCTTATGCCTCCTTATAATCCTCTTATCAAAAGTATATTTTACTTTCCTTATACACCTTGCACATAAACTGTTTCTTCAATAGTTTTACATTCAGGAGGCCTAATTACTTCTAAATTATACAACATTTCTTGCACAAATTCCCTTTTATAACTTTTTTTTCCCCCCACAACTTTCACAATCTTTGACATGCTTCAACCTTCTGACTTGTTGCAAACATCCCTTTCTTTAAACAACCAGTTAAGTTATTTTAGGACAATAATTTACCATGTAACATTCTTTTTATATAAATTCTTCCCCCCCACCCTTTTTTTTTTTCTAAAGATGATAACCATTCTTTTCCAAAACGGACTTTCTTGATGTCTGTGGACTAGACTGCCTAAGGCCACAAGATTAGAAGTTAGGATAATACATGTTACACTGTTAACTTTTAGCAAACTTTACTTTTGTTGAAACCCTTGTAAGTTTGGGATTTCAATTATTCTTTGCTATTAGTAAGACTTGTTTAGTCCAAATTAACTTAGAATTGGTATAGATGGTTCCTTCCTGTAAGTACTTTAAGGCTTGGCTGAGTGCAAACAGCTCACCCATTTGAACAGACCAATTATTAGGCTATTTTCCTAACTCTGCTTCTACAAGAGTTTCCTTATCACTTACTGAATAACCATTGTGTTTTTTCCCTCAATCACCCGGGAGGAACCATCTATCGTCCTGTCCTGAAGGGAGTTCCTCCTAGGTCTGGTCTGACCTTTGTATAGTAATTAAGGTTTAGATCCCGTGTTAGGAAACCTGCTGGGTTAAGGGAATTTTCAGTGGTTAATGTTGAATCACTTAAAAAAAAAAAAAAAAAAAAAAAACCAGAATAGCCTCATACTTTCTTCTGTTAGTAAAGCAGTTGTTGCTACAGATTGAATGTATTTGGGACAGTGGAGTTACTCTTTCTTCCCCTGAGAAGAAAGGAAAGAAAGGGCTGTATGAGGTTCAACCCTTTAAATTAGCAGAAGGCTCAACCTCTCACCAGGGATGTCTCACCTTGCCTGCCCGGGAAGACTCAACCCCTCATACCAGGGAGTGTCTTGCCTGTCTTGGAAGGCTCAACCCCTCAAACCAGGGGGTGTCTTGCCTTGCCTGCCCTGGAAGACTCAACCCCTCAAACCAGGAGGTGTCTTGCCTGTCCTGTAAGGCTCAACCCCTTAAACTAGGAGGTGTCTTGCCTTACTTGTCCTGGGAGGTTGATCTGTTTCCCTCCTTTCCCCCGCTGAAGGTCCTTTGCACACTTCCCACTTGTGCTGTCCTCTCTGGCTGCTTCCTCAAGGGAGAATTAGGCACTTCTTAGTGTCGGTGTGCTGGTATAAATCCCACAGCAGGACCTGCCCTAAGCCATATGAGGTAGCTATGGAACCGTGGAGAAGGCCCACTCACTCGGTCCAGCAGTAGGACTTGTCACCATTCACATGAACAACACACCGCTGCAAGCAGGGTTGTTTGTGATCATTCACACACTTAGCCCTCCAGAATCTGGCCACCAAGGAGGTACTTTATTGGCTCCTGCAGCTTCTCCTTGTTTGGTCTGTGAACAGAGTTGTCACTGCAGTGTGTGATGATCCTTCAAACTAGGTCACTGGTCAGTTCCCCCCCACCCACCCCGCCCATTGCTGAGAGCTGGGGTTATTCTTCACACTGGGTGGGTCTTGATTTCTCACTCCTGAGGCCACCACAAGGGGGTGGGGCGTGCCTCCTCAGGAGATAGAACCAGAGACCCTCCAGGAGGGAAATGTAATCCCAGATGAGCACCCAAATTGTTATATATAGAGTTTTGGTGCCACAAAAGAAATAGTACTCGAATAAAAAATTGTCTTTTTAATTCTCAGCAAGGCAAGTTACTTCTATAGAAGGGTGCACCCTTACAGATGGAGAAATGGTGAGTGCACACTTGGACAAGGGAGGGGACGGGGTTCTTATCCCTGACGCACATGGTCCCTGCTGCTGTGTCATTCCCCTATTGGCTAGGGTTAGACTGCACAGGCTAAATTAATTCCGATTGGCTAATTTAAAGAGAATGAGGGGGTGAATGCTTTGGCGGTAGTCAGGGCAGAGCAGGTAGCAGGTAATTGGAATGAGTCAGAGTGGAGCAGGTAATCGGAATGAGTTAGGGTGGAGCAGGTGATGGAAATGAGTTAGGGTGGAGCAGGTGATCAGAATGAGTCAGGGTGGATTAGGTAATCAAAAAGGGTTGCTTTATGAGGAAGTTAAGCTTAAAAGTAGAAGGCAAAGAATTGAACATACTGACATGTTAATTCTTTGAAAAGAAATTTAGAACTCATATCTAACAATAGGGTTACCCCAAGTAACCAATGGAATCCTCTAGAGGGTATTTAAACTCCCTAACATTCTGTAACGGGGCCTTTGAGCCCCTATGCTCAGGCCCGCTCCCACACTGTGGAGTGTACTTTCATTTTCAATAAATCCCTTCATTCCTTCCTTGCTTTGTTTGTGTGTTTTGTCCAATTCTTTGTTCAAGATGGCAAGAACCTGGACACCCTCCACCGTTAACATATTTTGGTGAGCTACCCCAGAGGACGAGGTAAGCCCAAAGCATCGATTTATTCTTCTCCTTTCTCCTTCTCCTTTCAGCTCCATACAGAGAAATCTCTTTTCCTTTTCAAACCAGGACGCTTGGTGGGCAGCACCTAAACCTAGAAGCAACTGCAGGCCTCTGACCATGGCCAGTGAAACTAAGGGGTTTCCATGTGGATAACCTGACCGCCACTGCCAATTTGTTCAAGAAACCTGGGTCTTTTTCAGTCTTTGAGTGGCTGTTTCCTAGTAGCTCTTTGGAAATTTTGGGCAATTGGCTGAGGTCACTTGTTGGTATTGCCCAAAGGCCTAGGAACAAATGGGAACAATCACGCTCCCTGAAGGGGAAAGGACCATTTAAAAAAAAAATCATTTCTGTGCATGGTCCTTGATTCCTATGAGGCACAGCTTGGAGCAAACTCATACATGTTTCAGGTGACTTAAACCTTCTTTTCTTATGCTAAATTCTTCCTTTCCCTTATTCAACTGACTAAGGGCAAAGGAAACACACCCAACTTCCAGTTCCTATCATTAAAGTTCATGGAATGGAAAGCATGGGAAAGTATGGCCTTATCAAATTATAAGGATGCAAAAAGTCAGAGATTACACCCAGGTACCAAAGGAAAGCTCATAGTAGGCTCTGGGGGAACTGCATGGAAAATGGCACTGGTGTCCACCTAAGTAAGGCCAGAGATGTCTGGAACTCTAAGATTGGACCCCATAGGAGGATGCTCTGGGGGATCCTCAGGACCTCAAACTCTCCAAAGAGGACACTGTTGGTAGAGGTTCTGAGATCTAGTATTAAACCCTTCTTAGAATTTTGTCTCACAGTTGCAATGCTGCTTGGTCTCAAAATTGCTTAGAATCTGAAGTTTACTGTCTAATGGGAAAGTGGGATGGCATTGCATGTATCCAGGTTTTTGTGCTGCTGTTCTAAGCAGGGGGCCTGGTTAACATGTGACACCCTACTTTGATACTCTTTGGCCCCCATGCTCCTTGGAGTCTGGGGAGGTTTAGCCTTTAAAAAACAAACTGCCATGGAGACTGCTTTACCCAAAACTTTGGTTCACAGCCTTTCTTGGATTATCTATTGAGGCAAAGTAAAACTGGCAAGCTTGTGTTGCTATCTCATGGCTAAGATTCCAAGCTATTGGATCTTCTTTTATGTGTGTGTATACATGTCTAGATATGTTTATTTGTATGTACACTTATTATATGTTGTGTCTACCAAATTGGCTTATAAGTAAAAGAACACTCGTAAATTAAGTAAATAAGCCTAAGCAATTTTTAAGTTCATGTGACTTAAGCATAATTTTATTAAACAAGCTTGCTTTAAAATTATTGGTGGAATAAAAATAGAAAGGCCTGCAGAGTTGTCAGCATACAGTTTGTCTGAATTTTATGTTTGCCTTTGCTAGATTTTTTTTTTTTTTTTGAGATGGAGTCTTGCTCTGTTGCCCAGGCTGGACTGCAGTGATGCGATCTTGGCTCACTGCAACTTCTGCCTCCCAGGATTAAGGAATTCCACTGCCTCAGCCTCCCAAGTAGCTGGAATTATAGGCACCCACCACCACACCCAGCTATTTTTTTGAATTTTTAATAGAGACAGTGTTTCACCATGTTGGCCTTGCTGGTTTCAAACTCCTGACCTCAAGTGATCCATTGGCCTCAGCCTCCCAGAGTGCTAGGATTACAGGCATGAGCCACCATGCCTGGCCTGTTGGGTTTTTTGTTTGTTTGTTTTAGACGTAATCTCACTCTGTTGCCCAGGTTGGAGTGCAGTGGTGTGATCTCAGTTCACTGCAATGTCCACTTCCTGGGTTCAAGCAATTCTTCTGCCTTAGCCTCCCAAGTAACTGAGACTACAGATGTGTGCCACCATGCCTGTCTAATTTTTACATTTTTAGTAGAGTTGGGGTTTCACCATATTGGGCAGGCTGGTCTCAAACTCCTGACCTCGTGATCCACCTGCCTCAGCCTCCCAAAGTGGACAGGTGTGAGCTACAGTGGCTGGCTGATATTTTTAAACATCAGTGTTAATTCAAGCTGGAAGTTGCTTGGTGTGAGCCTGCCTCCCATTCTATTCAAAGTCTCACGGAGATAAATGCATATCTGATTGCTTCCTTTGGAAAGGCTAATCAGAAACTCAAAAGAATGCAACCGTTTGTTTCCCGCCTGTGATCTGAAAGCCTCTGAGCCCCCTCCTGGCCTGGAGTTGTCCTGCCTTTCGGGACCAAACCAATGTTTGTTTTACATATGTTGATTGATGTCTCCTGTCTCCCTTGTTAAAAATAAACAATTAAGTACAGTGAATAGGATAATTGTTTTAGGTAAACTTTGTGTAAATTAAAATCTTAAAGTTATTTTTAATGCTCATTTGATAGCTGGGTCTTTTCCAATTTAAAACAGGTTGTAATATGAAGGAATATTTCTAAAATTGTGGAGTTGTTCTTATGTATAAATGCCCGTGTCTAATAGTTCAGGATTTCTTGAGTTTTAGGGTTTCACTAAAGTTGTAGGTTACTAAGGATAAAATTCTAGTTAACACGTAATTCTGCATACAAAATGTGCCATAAAGCATTCTGTTATTAGTGGAAAAATAGTACTTTTGTCTAATTCAGAAGTTATCTAAAAGTTAATTCAAATTACAGATTTGTAAAGGTTATTTATGAGACAGTATAGTAAGGAATCATTAAATAGGGGAGAAAGGAGTGGAAAAAGTTTAAATAATAAAATATTCTTCAAAACATGATAAAGAATTGGAAACATTTGGCTAATTAACGTTTTCATAGTTAAAACTCTTAGTGTTGATTAAAGTAAGAAATATTGTAAAAATGCATTGGCAGTTTGGCAATTCTTTTTTAGTATAGTTAAGCATGAAGCTGGATTTAGCATGGAGCCAAATTTCACATACATGCTTGCATTGCTTCACACTACGTTTACTGTTTTGTGTGGATAGTGCTAGAGTACTTATTGGTCATGTGCCTACAGTGAATTTCTTGATTGCACAGAATGTATAATGATATTGATGAACTTAAGGATATTGAATTGCATATTAAAGTATTCAATATGTGGGGTTTTGAGGGCCCTATGTAACACTGTAGCCTTCAGGGCAAATTGAGTATGAAAATTTAGGTTTGGTTTTTTTGTGTTTATTTTTGCTTCTAGTGTTCATTTGTTGGCTGTCTATTCTCCTCTGGCTTTGCTTGTGTATCCATATATAAAAAATCATGCTAGTGGAAGGCTTTTATTTGGTTCTGTGAATAGTTTATTTTGTTTCCTATGCATTCCTAGCAAGTTGTCATTCATTCCTTTTGTCTGGAATTCCTGAGCTACCTTTGTAAGGCTGCAGGAATTAATGGAGCACACCAGCTTTTAATCCTTAAACTAACTTTTCAGATTTTTGGCTTCTTTAGGCTACTTTCAGATTTAGGCTTCAGATTTTAGGCTACTTTATGTATGTTGAGTATACCCTTACAAATAGAATTTGAGTCATATTTCTCTCTCTTCCTAGTTTCTCCAAAATTTGTAAAATATCTATGAATATTCTTAATTCATGGCATTGTGTTTGTTTGCATATAGTCAAACAGGGTTGCCAGGGCCACTCAGGGAGAAAAAACCCAGAAACCTGGCATGCTGGCAAAAGGGTAACATAGGAGATCAGTCAGAGTGGTGGAAAAACTGTAGAGAAAAGACACAAATATTCTGAAAGGTTGGACGGTTCTGCATGGCTTTGGGGGAGAATAGCTGAAGGCAGCTGTTCTATGACCCTGAAGCAGACGGCAAGGAGTAAGTACAAGGGAATGTGGGGGAATTTATCTTAAACAGCTTGTTTACATATGTTGACCAGGAGCTGATCTTTCATCATCCATGTGCATGATGTTCCCTGAAAGGGGAACAATAAATGTTAATTACCTGCAGGTTGTGTTGGCTCCAGGTTTTTGGCATTGTGCCTGCACTGAATAAAAGCAAGCAGCTCCAGCTTCTCGGGGCTCCTCTCTGGCCACTAGAGCCAGGCAGCCACCTAGCTGCTCTTACACTGCATACCTGTGTCTGAGTACTCATTTCATCCATCAGCCAGGGTCTGCAGCACAGGCCTGGCAGGTGGTACCCCATGTGAGGAATGCTGCAATGGATCACAATGGAACCCTCGAAAATGAAAGTGAAGTGACTGCGCAGTGAGTAATTGGTGCCTGTTGGGGATTTCCAAGTTTGAGGGGATTTGCAAGCTAGGGTTTCATGATGGTGAGAAGTGACAGCATGCTGGCAGCCCTCACTTGCTCTGGGCACCTCCTTGGCCTTGGCACCCACTCTGGCCATGCTTGAGGAGCCCTTCAGCCCACCACTGCACTGTGGGAGTCCCTCTCTGGGCTGGCCGAGGCCAGAACCGGCTCCTTCTGCTTGGGGAAAGTGTGGAGGGAGAGACATAGGCGGAAACTGAGGCTGCGCAAGGTGCTCGCAGGCCAGCGTGAGTTCTGGGTGGGTGCGGGCTCTGCAGGCCCCACACTCAGAGCAGCCGGCCGGCACTACTGGCCCCAGGCAGTGAGGGGCTTAGCACCCAGGCCAGCAGCTGCAGAGGGTGTGCTGGGTCCTCCAGCAATGCCAGCCTACCTGCATCATGCTTGAATTCTCGCTGAGCCTTTGCTACCTCCCTGCGGGGCAGGGCTTGGGACCTGTAGCCTGCCATGCCCAAGCCCCCTGCGGTGGGCTCCCATGTGGCCAGAGCCTCTCTGACAGGTACCACCTCCTGCTCCACGGCACTGGGTCCCATCGACCACCCAAGGGCTGAGGAGTGCAGGCACGTGGCATGGGACTGGTGGGCAGCTTTGCCCACAGCCCTGGCACGGGATCCACTAGACAAAGCCAGCTGGGCTTCTGAGTCGGGTGGGGTCTTGGAGAACTTTTATGTCTAGCTAGAGGATTGTAAATGCACCAGTCAGCACTCAGCGTCTAGCTTAAGGTTTGTAAACGCACCAATCAGTGCTCTGTGTCTAGCTAATCTGGTGGGGACTTCCAGAACTTTTATGTCTAGCTAGAGGATTGTAAATGCACCAATCAGCACTCTGTGTCTAGCTCAGGGATTGTAAATGCACCAATCAGCACCCTGTCAAAATGGACCAATCAGCTCTCTGTAAAACAGACCAATCAGCTCTTTGTAAAATGGACCAATTAGCAGGATGTGGGTGGGGCCAGATAAGGGAATAAAAGCAGGCTGCCCAAGCCTGCAGAGGCTACCCACTCTGGTCCCCTTCCACGCTGTGGAAGCTTTGCTCTTTTGCTCTTTGCAATAAATCTTACTGCTGCTCACTCTTTGGGTCCACCCCACCTTTAAGAGCTGTAACACTCACTGTGAAGGTCTGCAGCTTCACTCCTGAAGCCAGCGAGACCACAAACCCACCAGGAGGGACAAACAACTCCGGATGGAAGGAATGAACAACTCCAGATGCACCGCCTTTAAGAGCTGTAACAATCATCCTGAAGGTCCGTAGCTTCACTCCTGAAGCCAGCGAGACCACGAACCCACCAGAAGGAATGAACAACTTCAGACGTGTTGCTTTTAAGAGCTGTAACGCCATGAAGGTCTGCAGCTTCACTCTTGAAGTCAGTGAAACCACAAACCCACCAGAAGGAAGAAACTCTAGACATGTCTGAACATCTAAAGGAACAAACTCCAGACACGTCTGAACATCTGAAGGAAAAAACTCCGGACACACCATCTTTAAGAACTGTAACACTCACCACAAGGGTCCGCGGCTTCATTCTTGAAGTCAGTGAGACCAAAAACCCACCAATTCTGGACACAATGGGACAACAGTTATCAGCTCAACAGCAGCAGTATATAAAAGTATTGAAACAGTTGCTTAAAGCTAGTGGAGCCTCAGTCTCAGAGGCCCAATTAAGGGACCTAATGCTGACTGTTGTTTCCCATAACCCATGGTTCCCAGAAGGCATGCTAGACCTGGAGCTCTGGGAACAAGTGGGAAGAAATCTTAAATGACATCATGTACAAGGACAATGGGTCCCCGTAACATCTTTAACGTTATGGGCCTTAATTAGGGCTGCTTTGGCCCTGTTCTACACAGAAGAGCCTAAAAAGGGAAGGGAAGAGGGACCATCATATACCTTACCACCTCCTCCTTCTCCCTCAGCCCCACTGTTACTGGGTAAAGGTGCCACAGAGGAGACGGAGATTTTCCCTGAACCCCCTTCCCCAATAAATTGGAAAGAAGGCAAGGGATACGTTACAGTTATGGGATCCTGTCTTAAGCAAGCGGTATTAGAAGGGGAGCTCTTGGCCTGCCTGGTGATGCAAGATCAACAAGGCAATCGAGTACATGAATCCATTACTTTCAACACTTACAAAGAAAAAAGAAAAAGCTTTAGAGAAACCAGAGCTGCTCGCCCATTCATGAAAGGATTAATTGACGCCATAGCAGATAATTTTCAATCAATTGCAAGGTTATGACCCTGATGTCATAAGAATACCCTTAAGTAAAAAACAATTTGAAGCAGTCCTGCCCCTATCTCTAGACCTTCAGATCGCACTCTCTGATTATGTGGGCCATTTAGAACATGCTCTTTCTGCTGATAAACGACTCCAGTTCTTATTTCATACTCCTGTAGTTACACCTACAAAATAGTTCACTCCCCCATACCTAACACTTTAATGCTTTTTACTGATGGCTCTGGTAAAAATGGAAAAGCAGCTATCTGGTGGGAACTGCATAACTCCCTTACTCAATCTGGATTTACTAGCACTCAGAGAACTGAGGTTGAAGCCCTAATATTGGCCCTGGAAACCTTTTCCGCTCAGCCCATCAATATTGTTAGTGACTCTGCTTACTCTGTTTATTTATTGCAAAACCTTGAAACAGCCCTCATTAAGTCTACTCTTGAGCCCACCCTGAGTCCCCTTTTCCTTTGACTTCAGCAATTGCTAATTCAATGAACACATCTTGTCTTTATCACGCACATTCAGGCTCACAGCTCACTGCCTGGCCCCCTGGCTCATGGCAATGATCAAGCAGATTTGCAGGTCATGATGTCACTACTTGACCAAGCCACACAATCACATCTGTTTCTTCATCAGAATTGGAGAAATTTATCTAAACAATTTCAACTTAGCCAAAGACTAGCAAAACAAATTATTTTACAGTGCCCAGATTGCCATCTCACAGGCACGTTCCCCCCCTTCAACAGGTGTTAACCCTAGAGGACTAGAAGCTAGTCAGTTATGGTAAATCATGTTATGCATATCCCTGAATTTGGAAAACTAAGATATGTACATGTATCCATTGATACCAATTCCCACCTAATTAGTGCTCATGCTCTTCCTAGAGAGTCAGCCTGATATGTCATTAAACATCTCTTAACCTTTGTGTTTATAGGGTGGCCCACAAAGATTAAAACTGATAGTGGTCTGGCTTACACCAGCTCACAATTTCAACAATTGTGTCAACAATGGAAGGTCCAACATTCCACAGGTATCCCATATAACCCCAAGGACAGGCCGTAGTGGAATGTGCCCATTTTACCCTTAAAAACATGCTCAGAAAACAAAAAAGGGGGAATATGAGTAAGGATCCTGCAATACGATTGGCACAAGCCTTATTTACCCTTAATTTCTTAAATTTAGATGATAAATTTCAATCAACTATAGAAAAGCACTTTGCAAAAAACATTCAAGATATAAAACCTTCAGTTTTATGGAAATGTAAATAGTAGTATATGGTGTGGGCCAAATGATTTGCTAATGTGGGGAAGAGGATATGCTTGTGTTCACATCCCCTGAGGTCCTCTTTGGATTTCAGCACAGTGCATCAAACCTTACCATGGCATGACTGGCACCCAACCTGGTACCAGAAATGAAGAAAATGACCCACCCTGCAGGACCCACGAGCCTGGACGATGCAGCTTCCTTGGATGACACAGGCCCCATATATTACCTGGGGGATGCTGAAGAAGACAACTCAGGAGGCCAAGCAAATCCTGTGCCAGACACAGACACCATTCACTCCAGATAATTTGTTCCTTGCTATGTTTTCTGTTGTACATTGCAACTCTCATAGGGTATTAACCTTTTTTATTATCTCACTTTTCCTGCCAGCTGTACCTGCTACAGCCTATTGGGTCCATCTTCTAGATCCACCTTTTTTCAACCCTGCTACTTGGGCAAACACCCCCTTCCCAGCCTCTAACAATGTGACTGATAGGCTGGGAAGGACTGACATGCCCCCAGTGGGGTCTGTCAGTAATGGCATACATTGGACTGAGGTGCCAAGTAACACTACATATCACTCCTTGACTGGAAAAGAACAAAACTGATTATACTGATGTTGGTCTATGTTATTTACTGGTTCTAGGATGCAAAGCTGGAACATGAGCTGTAACTGCTGCACCTGTCAAGGTTATCACTGTGCACATCTATACGCCTCAATCAACAAAACCTGATGTAAAAAACAGAAAAGGGAGAGACGTAGGAGATCAGTCACAGTGGTAGAAAAACTATAGGGAAAGGACGCAAACCTCTGAAAGGTTGGAAAGTTCTGTAGAACCCTGGGGGAGAATAGCTGAAGGCAGCTGTTCTATAACCCTGAGGCAGAGGGCAAGGAGTAGGTACAAGGGAGTGTGGGGAAATTTGTCTTAAACAGGCTTGTTTACTTATGTTGACCAGGAACTGATCTTTGATCATCCATGCATTCCCTGACAGGGGAACAACAAATGTCAATTACCTGCAGGTTGTGTTGGCTCCAGGTTTTTGGCATTGTATCTACACTGAATAAAAGCAAGGAGCTCCTGAGCTCCTCTCTGGCCACTAGAGTGAGATAATCACCTAGCTGCTCTTACACTGCATGCCTGTGTCTGACTACTCATTTCATCTGTTGGCCAGGGTCTACAGTTTAGGCCCAGCAGGGTAAGAATATCTTACCAGTCAGTCTCTTACCTCTTTTGCTCTGTGTAAACTGGTTAATCTCCTCTGTGAAGTTTTAAATTAATTGGTTTAGTAATAAGAACTTAAATATTTTGTCAGAAAAATAGAAAGTGTAATGCTTTTTAGTTCACTTGACTTTAGCAATCTTTGGGAAATAAAGATGGTTTTAAAGATTATTGGTAAAATACAATTGCCTTCAAAATGTAAACGTGTTCTAAATTATGTTCAAACATTGGTTTGCTAAATGCTTTAAGGTCATAAACTGCTTCTTTGGCTTTTGAAAATAGTTTAACTTGACTGCTTTCCAGCTAGGTAAGACCTGGGGACACGCACATGGAGTTGGCCATGCCCTAGCTATGCTGGCAAGAGTCAAACCTTATCAGAACATAACTTACCAGGTTTTACTACATTAAAGTTAAAATTTCTAAGAGTTGCCATTGTAACATGCAATTAAGACTATTAGAAACAGTTTTACATGCAAGGTGTGCAAGAACAGTAGAATGTGCGCGCGTGTGTGTGTGTATGTCTTTTAAGGTTATAAAAGGTTCTTGCTTCTTTAAAATTTCTGTCATTATTTTGGCAAAATAAATAACCATAATCTGGAATTCCAAAATCAAACTTCCATTTCAAAATTGTCTTTCCTAATGCCTGGCTTTCTGGATGGATCAAAAGGCCCCTGAAAACATCCAGAAAAGAGGTAAAAAGGATTATTTGATGTGTTTAGGTACATGGGATTGCCAAAATAATGTTCAATATTCTTTAGGTTATATTTTTGTGAATAATACTAATATATATTCCAAAATTAGATAGAATTTCTAAAATTCTAATGTCTGAGTATATACTACTAATCACAATTACAGTTATTATGTACCACAGAAATAACCAAATTTCCTTGTACAAAGCTACTAACCCAAGTAAAACAAAAAATTAAATATCAAGAAAATACTTTCATGTTAAACCAGCTAATACTGAAATTGTTTGAAATAGTTTATAACTAATGCTTGATCCCATATTCCTGGGAAAACAATTAAAGCTTCAGGTACATTTGGTCACCTGGTGGGCCATTTAAACATTTTATAAAGGGATTTCATTCAATTGTTATTTTTAATGCAATTTTTCTGGTTGTATAAAAGCTTTCTCATGCAAGAGGGTTGATGTTATAACAGTAGATTATTATGCTACAGTGTATTTTTCACCAGGTAAAAACTAGCTTTTTACAGTTTGAATCATCTGGAAACATCAGAGACATACTTTCCTTGCCATCCACACTACAACAAAACTTTGAGATTTTGGGCTTTAGGTTCATGGTCTTGCAACCGAGAAGGGTCCCTCCACACTTTTGGAACTATGCACTCATTGGAACCCTTGAGGTAAAGCTAACGAGGGAAATTTTTTCTAAGAAGAAGATGGCATCCTTGATGTGAACAGCTTTTCCCAAATTCACAGATTAAGACTTCTATTGTCATGAAACTCTTACCTTTGAATGTTTTTTCTTGCTTATGCCTCTATGAAGAGTGGAAGTGAAAAAGGGGTCTGTTTTGTGCACTAATGGGGTGTACTTTTATTTGTGAAGGAGTTTGCAGCCAGCCTTATACATGGATTACCTTATACTTTGATAGATAAAGAATAAAGGCCCAATGTAGGTAAGAAACGTTAATGGTACATATGTTTCTTCATAATCAGTCAAAAACAAAACACTGGTTCACTCCTGTTAACCCACATCATGGGTTAAAGAAAACAATGCCAGGAGGCTTTCACTCTTCTAAAAGGGCATCGTTTATTAGGTCCTTTTTCCATGGTTTACAGTAAAAGAAGCAATGATTAGAAATGTATCCTGCTGATATGCTGTACAGCAAATTCTACTGTAAAGCATACAGTTACACAACAGACTTTAAATTGTCTTGTGAAAGTTACGCTAAGCAATAGAATTAGCTAAACAGAAAAGTACCTGTGTAGCTGCTAGCACTTGTGTCCTATTCAGAAATACATCAAATGAAGATTACAGAAATTCAGTGGTAAGGGATTGACAAAGAATTTGCTTAGTTAAGCAAGTAAACTCTTTAGTTCATTCTTTGATCGATTTTATTTTAGGAGTTTCAGTTTATGGGGACCTTGGGTAAGGCACATACCCCAAACTCTTGGTATTATCCTCCCAATAGTCATAATAACAGTCTCCCTGGTGTGCTGTATTCTCTCAAAGGTTTTAAATGGTTGCATGCACCATCTCTAGAATGTCATATAGTCTCTCTTCAAGTGGAATAACAGGAGCTTAAAAAAATGTGCAACCGTGAAGACACCTATAAATGATGTGCTGAGACCAGAAACTCAAAATGTTGGTAACTGAGAGTGGCACTAAGGCCCTAAGTTTTGGTTACACTCTCACCTAAGTGAGAGCATGACTAAAAAGGGGAAATTTTTTTAAACAAAATTATGGGAATCCATTGTTTTGGACTAAACTCGTGCAGTAGGCCCCAACAAACCAAGCCAAACGAAAATGGAGTTGCTCATGCTAAGAATTTAAAGAAACACATAGATTCTAAAATAGACCAGGGTGTGTTTTTTCTCCTGCAAATCTCTATTAAAAACATTTCTGACAGCATAGGTATCCACTCCCTGAAGTTCCCATTAAAATTTTTTACCAAATTCATTTCTTCTCACCTAGAGATCATCAAGCTTCAGATGATCATGTAACAAAGGTTCCAGCCAGTTCCAGGTGAAGACACCACCCCTGACCATCAGGGAGCTACCAACCCTGCCTCCACCAGACCGAGAAGGGCAAGAGATATGTGATCCCCAATAGTTAGGGACTATGTCCAAAGCCAGCATGAAGCGGTTATATAAAAAAAGACCATTGGTCCCTCTGCCTCCCATAAATATTTATGGGGATCACATCTCTCAGGGGGAAGATGAGGCAGGAAAGTAGGGTCTGGAGGCAGGGAACATAAGGCTGATTCATACTTTAGCTATGACAGGAAATATCCTCTCCATAGGACATAGGCCAAGTAAATGACTTTATAACTTTACTTCATCCTCTCCATTTACATAAGCCATACCCCAAGTAACCAATGGAATCCTCAACATCCACAAAAACTCTGTAATGGGATCTTTGAGCCCCTATGCTCAGGCCTGCTCCCACACTGTGGACTATACTTTGATTTTCAATAAGTCCCTTCATTCCCTCCTTGCTTTGTTTGTGCATTTTGTCCAATTCTTTGTTCAAGACCCCAAGAACCTGGACACTCTCCACTGTTAACAGATTGAGTAGATATTACCATCCAAAATCACTGTTTGCTTTTGTTTCCTCTGCAAAATGTTGATTAATGGGAGAAAATATTTGTGTGACTAGTCTTGGGTGTAGGGACTCTGGTATAATTTTTGCTATAATAACTGGATTGAGTTGCTACTGGAATAAGTACACCACTGGAAAGTCTAATCATTGGTGGCCAAAAGATGGATCCTTTAAATTAGAATGACTCCTAAATTTTAAAAAGATATCTCTCATTCTAAGCAATTGCCTTATTTGTATTTGTGGGAGATCAAAAAATATTTTTTTAAAAAGACAAATAATAGTGTCATGGCTAGCCTTAGAAATTTGGCAAAATTGAAGAGCCAGAATCTAAAACAAAGCTAAAGTCCTTCATAAGTTCAAATGGCCTGCTTTGGAGCTGCTCCACCGTGTAGTCTGGTAGTTAAAATTCTGTGCTTTCACTGCCATGGCTTGGTTCAATTCCCAGTCAGGGAACCAGTTCATTTGTTTTGATATTTGTGTGACTTTTGATCTTTTGGAGCACCAATTTGTTATCGATCCCTTCCCCTTCTATGAACAGCTTTTGGTTTCCTGTCTTCTTCCATCTGTAGGGGCAAACAGAGCTTTTGGGCCTTGTATATAAATGGTCAACTGAGAAGGTGAGACCCTGAAAAATATGACCAGATCAATGTGGGTTATCCTCCTTTCGTGGCTAAAAAGGAGCAAAACCTTCCTTTCTTTGAACCATTTTTGGGGTGGTTCTAGATTTTATAAGGACTGCTTTGCACCTCTTTGGAGATGCTTCCTGTGTCCTTGGTGAATGTATAACCTTATTTAAGGCTTATTGGTTTAGTGAGTCACTTGGGAGGGTACCTTCAGTTAAAGAAAAAAAAAAGTTCAAAATCCAGGAATTTCAGCTGTTTGTCCTGGCTAAAATCTGACAATAAGATATTTAAAAGGATTTTAAAAAGGTGTTCTATGGACAGAGGTCAGCTTAGTTAAAAGCGGATATTCAAGATCCTCACTCTTTGCTGTCTTCAGTGCTATGTGAAGAAATCTAGGCCTGGTGTGGTGGCTCATGCTTGTAATTCCAGCACTTTGGGAGGCTGAGGCGGGTGGATCACTGGAGGTCAGAAGTTCAAGACCAGCCTGACCAACATGATGAAACCCCATCTCTACTAAAAATACAAAAATTAGCTGGGCATGGTGACATGTGCCTGTAATCCCAGCTACTTGAAAGGCTGAGGCAGGAGAATTGCTTGAACTCGGGAGGCAGAGGTTGCAGTGAGCCAAGACTGAGCCATTGCACTCCAGCCTGAGCAACAAGAGCAAAACTCCATCTCAAAAAAAAAAAAGAAGAAGAAAAGAAATCTGAGAGAAACTCTAATGACTCAGACCTCTTAAGGGACATAGAAAGAGTCACCACTCATCCCTTTTTAAGGTCTTCTGCCTTCCTGTGGAGTCTGAAGAGTCATGGACACGTTCCTCTCAAGTCTAAACTCTACTGTCTTTTACATCAATTACCCGATCTCTTTGGCTTTTAGGGGTACCAGGGATTACTGGTGAGACTGTGAGACAATACGCTTTTCTATGTGTGATGACTGGTGGATCACTGGTGAGGGCTGCAGTCTGGGAGGTGGCTGACAGTGGTTATGAAATCGCCTTTGCAAAGATCATAATTGAGGAAATTATGTCATGAAAGAGATCAGACCTAACCGACCCCATCTTCCTTCTAACCTCTAAACTACCTTTGTTCATTCCTGAGTGTAGGCCGAACTAGCCTTGGGAAGGAATTTCGTTTATAGTTTAAACTCCGAAACGAAATGGATAATAGCTCTTTCCCCAAAAAACCCTTCTTGCCTGGGGACCAGTCTGCCTTTGTAGGACTAACAAATTAGCTTCAAAATTAGATAGGGGTCATGCAGCCTCTGGCTGCAAGAGTCCGAACCTCCCCAAATTTCTCCTGGGAATAACATCACTGTTGTAAAACCTAAGATTAGTGCTTGAGATATTTTGCAGGCCCTACATTCCGATGCAGCAGATGACATCATCCAGACTGATTATCTGGCACAACCAATTTTACCATCCCACCCAGGAAGGGAAGTCAGCAAGAACTCACTTCCACCCCCTGTGATTTTATCTTCAACCCGACCAATCAGCACTCCCCACTTTCCGAGCCCATACCCCAAATTATCCTTAAAAACTCTGATCTCCGAATGTTCCAGGGGACTGATTTGAGTAACAATAAAACTCTGCACACCCAGTTCTGTGTCAATTACTCTTTCACCATTGCAATTCCCCTGTCTTGATAAACTGATTCTTTCTAGGCACCCGGTAAGGTGAACCCACTGGGTGGTTACAGTTGCAATGAACGGTAGTCACCACAAGGGAATACCCCTTTCCTTGTGCATTTATTATTTAGTCTTTTTTTTACATTTTAATTTTATTTTAAGTTCCAGGATATAGGTGCAGGATGTGCAGATTTGTTACAAAGGTAAATGTGTGCCATAGTGCCATAACCGCTCAAGGGGTTCACTTTGCCCGCTGCCTAGACAGAACCAATTTATCAAGACAGGGGAATTGCAATGGAGAAAGAGTAATTCATGCAGGGCTCGCTGTGCGGGAGAGTGGAGGTTTTTTTTGTTGTTGTTTCATTTGATTTTTGTTTTTGTTTTTGTTTTGAGATGGAGTTTCGCTCTTGTAGCCCAGGCTGGAGTGCAATGGCGCGATCTCAGCTCACGGCAACCTCCGCCTCCGGGATTCAAGTAATTCTCCTGCCTCAGCCTCCTGAGTAGCTGGGATTACAGGCGTGCACCACCACGCCTGCCTAACTTTTAAAAATATTTTTAGTAGAGATGAGGTTTCACCATGTTGGCCAGGCTGGTCTCGAACTCCTGATCTCAGGTGATCCACCCTCCTTGGCCCCCCAAAGTGCTGGGATTACAGGCATGAGCCACCGCGTCTGGCCCCAGAGTTGTATTATTAATCAAATCAGTCTACCTGAGCATTCAGGGATCAGAGATTTGGCGGGTAGGGGCTTGGGAAGTGGGGAGTGCTGATTGGTCAGGTTGGAAATGGAATCATAAGGGTTCCAAGTGAGTTTTTCTTGCTATCTTCTGTTCCTGGGTGGGATGGCAGAACTGGTTGAGCCAGATTACCAGTCTGTGTGGTATCAGCTGATCCATCAAGTATGGGGTCTGCAAAATATCTCAAGCACTGACTTTAGGTTTTATAATAGTGATATTATCCCAGGAGCAATTTGGGGAGGTTCAGACTCTTGGAGCCAGAGGCTGCACAACCCCTAAACTGGAATTTCTAATCTTGTAGCTAATTTGCTAGTTCTGCAAAGGCAGACTGGTTTCTAGGCAAGAAGGGGTGTTTTTCAGGAAAGAGCTGTTATCAATTTTGTTTCAGAGTCAAACCATAAACTGAATTCCTTCCCAAAGTTAGTTTGACCTAGGCCCCAAGATGAACAAGGACAGGTTAAAGGTTAGAAGCAAGATGGAATCAGTTAGGTCTGATTTCTTTCACTTTTATAATCTCCTCAGTTATAGTTTTGCAAAGGCGGGTTTACTTTGCTGCACCTATCAACCAGTCACCTAGGTATTAAGCCCCACATGCATTAGGTATTTATCTTGATGCTCTCCCTCCCTTCACTCACTCCCAGCAGACCACAGTGTGTCCGTGTGCTCTCATTGTTCAGCTCCTACTTATCAGTGAGAATATGCGGTGTTTGGTTTTCTGTTCCTGTGTTAGTTTGCTGAGGATAATGGCTTCCAGCTCCATCCATGTCCCTGCGAAGGACATTACCCCAGTCCCTTTTATGGCTGCATAGTATTTTGTGGTGTATATGTGCCACATTACCACATTTTCTTTATCCAGTCTACCACCAATAGGCCTCTGGGTTGATTCCATGTCTTTGCTATTGTGAATAGTGATGCAATGAACATACGTGTGCATGTATCTTTATAATAGAATGATTTATATTCTTTTGGGTATATACCCAGGAATGGGATTGCTGAGTCAAATGGTATTTCTGCCTCCAGGTCTTTGAGGAATCACCACACTGTCTTCCACAATGGTTGAACTAATTTACATTCCCACCAACAGTGTAAAAGCATTCGTATTTCTCCACAACCTCACCAGCATCTGTTGTTTCTTGACTTTTTAATAACCACCATTCTGACTGGCATGAGATGGTATCTCATTGTGGTTTTGATTTGTATTTCTCTAATGATCAGTGATTTTGAGCTTTTTTTATGTTTGTTGGCCACATGTATGTCTTCTTTTGAGAAGTGTCTCTTCATGTCCTTTGCCCACTTTTTAATGGGGTTGTTTTTTTCTTGTAAATTTGTTTCAGTTCCTCATAGATTCTGGATATGAGATCTTTGTCAGATGGATAGATTGCAAAAATTTTCTCCCATTCTCTAGGTTGTCTGTTCACTCTGATGATAGTATCTTTTGCTGTGCAGAGTTCTTTAGTTTAATTCAATTCCATTTGTCAATTTTTGCTTTTGCTACAATTGCTTTTGATGTTTTCATCATGAAATCTTTGTCAGTGCCTATGTCCTAAATGGTATTGCCTAGATGGCCATACTGCCCAAAATAATATATAGAATCAATGCTTTTTTGTTTTGTTTTTTGAGATGGAGTTTCACTGTTGTTGCCCAGGCTAGAGTGTAATGGCACAATCTCAGCTCACTGCAGTCTCTGCCTCCTGGATTCAAGCAATTCTCCTGCCTCAGCCTCCCGAGTAGCTGGGATTACAGGCATGCGCCACCATGCCCAGCTAATTTTGTATTTTTAGTAGAGACAGGGTTTCACCATGTTGGTCAGGCTGGTTTTGAATTCCCGACCTCAGGTGATCTGCCCACCTTGGCCTCCCAAAGTGCTGGGATTACAGGTGTGAGTCATGTCCACCCTTATAGATTCAATAGATTCAATACTATTTCCATTAAACAACTATTGACATTCTTCACATATTTAGAAAAAGCTACTTTAAAATTCATATGGAACCAAAAAAGAGCCCATATAGCCAAGACAATTCTAAGCAAAAAGAACAAAGTTGGAGGTATAATGCTGCCTGATTTCAAACTATGCTACAAGGCTATAGTAACCAAAACAGCATGGTACTGGTACAACAACAGACACACAGACCAATGGAACAGAATAGAGATCTCAGAAATAAGACCACACCTCTACAACCATCTGATCCTTATAAAACATGACAAAAACAAGAAATGGGGAAAAGATTCCCTATTTAATATATGGTGATGGGAAAACTGGTTAGCCATATGCAGAAAATGGAAACCAGACCCCTTCCTTACACCTTACACAAAAATTAACTCAAGATGGATTAAAGACTTAAATGTAAAACTCAAAATTATAAAAATCCTTGGATCCCAGGTGGAATGGCTGGATAATTTGAGTCAGGTAGATAATTTGAGGTCAGGAGTTCAAGACCAGTCTGACCAACATGATGAAACCCTGTCTCTACTAAAAATGCAAAATAATTAGCCAGGCATGTTGGGGCATGCCTGTAGTCCCAGCTACTCAGTAGGCTGAGGCAGGAGAATCAGTTGAACCTGGGAGGCAGAGGTTGTAGTGAGCCGAGATCATGCCACTGCACTCCAGCCTGGGTGACAGAGCAATACTCCATCTCAAAACAAACAAACAAACAAACAAACAACAAAAAAAAAACCAGTCCTTGTGCATTTAAATAAAAGTGCAGGTATGAACTCACCACCAAGGGATGAAACTCTTATGGGAGATGGGCTGTTCACAGAGGGGACTGATTGACATTGGGTTACCTACCAGCCAGGAGAATGTCTTTGTAGTGAGGTATACTGTGGAAGCCTGTGTCATGGCCTGGTGTCATGGTGTTTCCTTCTTTTCTGGGGAGCCAGGATTCAATATAAAAGTGGCATCCTTGATTTTTAAAGATTTAGATGTGTTGCCCTCCAATTGTGCCTGCTTTTTACATATTTAAATATTTGGCCCCAGAAACTGCAAATACTTTCTTTGTCCTATTCATTAAAGGGCTCCACCTGAAGCAGTAATACGTTTTGTTTTCCAGAGTCAAACTTTTTTTTTCTTTTGAGCTATTTATAGCTTATAGCAATTTGGGCAAAGTATATATATATATATATATATATATATATATATTTTAGACAGGGTCTCACTCTGTCACTCAGGCTAGAGTGCAGTGATGCAATCTCAGCTCACTGCAACCTCCACCTCCTGGCTCCTGGGTTCAAGTGATTCTCATGCCTCATCCTCCAATGTAGTTGGGATTACATGTGTGTGCCACCACACCCAGCTAATTTTATATTTTTAGTAGAGACAGGGTTTTGCCCTGTTGGCCAGGCTAATCTCAAACTCCTGGCTTCAAGGGATCCATCTGCCTCAGCCTACCAAAGTGTTGGGTTTATGGGCATGAGCCACAATACCCAGCAAAGTATACTTTTGTGAACAAAAATGGAAATATTTGCCTTTCTCTCTACCTGATTCCTCCAGAATTCAGAAACTGTTTGCAAGTATTCTTATTTTATAACAATATAGGAATTTACATAAGTTCAATAAAAATCTGTTTTCTTTTGTAACAGGACATAGTGGAGACACTGGTAATTTCCCCAAGGCTTTGACTGGAATGACATCTTTTCAGATACGACGAGACTGGTTTGAGGAATTAAAGTTGACTTTATAGACTGTACCCTGTCTACATGGTTCTCTTACAAGGTTCCTGACCTTGTTGTAAGTGAAAAATGTTGTTTTTTGATAGGGCCAGGAACCTCAAGATATTTGGGGATCTCAAAAAGAAAGGAATTCACCCAGTTCATACAGGTATTAAAGGCACAGTCTGATGGTGAATCCTTGGCTTGGCTTTATAACTTCAGGAGGCTTTTAAAAGTCTAATCTGAAATTCCTTATGAAATAGTTCCAGCAAAGCCAACTTAAAAAGAAGACTTGTGAACAGACTAAGTACAGAAAAAAAAATAAATAAAAATAAAAAATGAAAAAAGAAGCCTATATGGTCAATCACTATTCTTGTTATACTTTATGCACATAATCAGGCCAAACATAATACTAAAACTTATTTTACAAGTAGATTGGTCCTACTAAGATTTATCTTTGGTAGAAATGGGAAACAGGAGAGAGAAATTAAGTTTCAGATAAAAACTATAGCACACCTGTTATTAGATTCTAGCCCTTATCATTGTTTCTGAGTTTTAAAATTTTCCTACCATTTGGACTAAATCCTGAATTATTTCATGGCTACAACAAGTTTCTAAAGAACAACCTGGGTTCAATTATCTTCACAATATTTGTAATGGCTCCCTAAAGGAAGAGATTTGGGGGTTTTTGTTTTTCCATTCTGGCATACCAATGTTCTTTTTGGTTATAATCCATATGTGTTACTTCTGAGAAAATTAAATCATGGTGTTTATGTTTCAACAGGCAACAGCAGCTACAGAAATCAATGGCTTGACCAAGTTCTCACTTTTGCCACTCTGTGATGCCATCCCAAATGAGCTTTGGGGTACTCTTAAAAAAAAATCCTTACTGAGACTGCCTCCCTTTCCCCCTTTGACATGGGACAGGACTCTCTGGAAATGAGCCTTCCCAGTGACAAGGGACACTTGGACAGTTAGATTTTGATCACAGGTGCTTTCAAGAAGAAAGATTTTCATCAAAAGGGGGTAAATAAAAAAGAAAAAAAAAACGTTTTACATGAGGAATATGAGCCCCTTTAAATTATCAGGCCCAGAAAGGCATTTAAAATGTAACATCAGTCCTGTCTCACTCCCTCTTGAGCTAAATAATTACCTCTTGAAGACACTTGTTATGTGGGCCCTAGACCATCTTGATGCCAAATAGCTATAAAATATCATACACCTATAATTTAGCAATGTAAAATCAATCACCATCCAATGTTATTTTTGTAAACCAATGAGAATTACTGACAAATAACTTTTGTAATCACCTCTCCTCCTGATTTGTTCTTTTTTTTCTTTAAAAACTTGAACTGCTCTTTTGTTCTCCAGGGCATGTCCCAAGGCAACTTGGAAGTGTGTCCCAGGATGTATCCCTCAACATTTGTGTTTGAATAAATTCTCTTTAAACTATATTCTGACCTTTTTTTTTTTATTACTTTAGGTTGACCTGGCCTTGCTCTTGAATAAAACTTTTAAATAATACAAGCTTCTGAAACATGTAACCCATCTTCTGCTTATACAGTTTGATACTGGACCAAAGTAAAACACTAGACTTTTTGTGTACAAACTTCATAGTGTTGGACTTGATCTGTTGTTTCAGCCATTTCAGAATATTTTGAATTTGAATTTTGTCTCAATCATTTCATCGATCAGCATGCTACAGAAGTCAGCATAACAGTCATTGGTGAAACTCTTGAAAAATTTAGGGCTGAGGGACCACCTTCTAAGTTATTCTTCCTAATAAATTTTTTCTTGATTTGGAATATTTCTTAACTAGCACCATTTGTGTTATTCAGCAAGTTAAAAAACCCTCTGTCTGTGACAAGCAGCCCACAGTTCTTTCACAAGACTCTTTCATGAGATTTTTGGTCATGCTGAAATCTGAATACTCTCTGTACATAAAATTCTTTTGATTTCCAGTAAGTAGCACTTTAGGAAAAGGAAAATGCACTTATATTGGTATGGCCTCTTCTTACTGAACTCATACTGTTACTAAGATCATTACTTACTTTTGGAAACTAAAAAAACTATCTTTAAAATTATTAGTTCTAGTCTTATTGAGTATTCATGATATTTACCCTTTTTGCAGAATTTCTTAAAGATTACTGACGTCATTTCAGCTAGTCAATGAAAATACCAAATGATAAAATGAATAGTTGCATGTATTTATTATGTCCCAGATACTATGTTAAAGTGCTTTAGCTGAATTATCACCCTAACCCTATGAGGTATTTACAACTGAAATTTATTGCCGTTAAACTATTTGCCAGGAGAACACAGTAGATGCTAGATATATCTGACTCCGAAACCTGTTTTCTCAATCAATATGATATTACCATCCCTTGGGATACAGTGATTTAGATGTGGAATCTTAAACAAGTTGGGCCTGCAATTCCTTATTATTTCTACCTTTTCCACTCAACTCTGATGGGCCATTTCTTTGCCCAGGGGGGAAAAAAGGTAGTAAAATAGGAGTAGAGAAGTTCTACTTCATCGTTGCTATATGTTAACCTACAATCATTATTTTCAAGGTGGGGCCTTCCTCTCCCCAGAACTCTTTCTGATCTGAATTTAATGCTTTCCTTAGCATTTTTTTTTTAATTATACTTTACGTTCTAGGGTACATGTGCACAATGTGCAGGTTTGTTACATATGTATACTTGTGCCATGTTGGTGTGCTGCATCCATCAAAACGTCAGGACCCATCAACTCATCGTTTACATCAGGTATAACTCCCAATGCCATCCCTCCCCCCACCCGCCTCCCCATAATAGGCCCCGGTGTGTGATGTTCCCCTTCCCATGTCCAATTGATCTCATTGTTCAATTTCCACTTATGAGTGAGAACATGCGGTGTTTGGTTTTCTGTTCTTGTGATAGTTTGCTGAGAATGATGGTTTCCAGCGGCATCCATGTCCCTACAAAGGACACGAACTCATCCTTTTTTCTGGCTGCATAGTATTCCATGGTGTATATGTGCCACATTTTCTTAATCCAGTCTGTTACTGATGGCCATTTGGGTTGATTCCAAGTCTTTGCTATTGTGAATAGTGCCGCAATAAACATATGTGTGCATGTGTCTTTATAGCAGCGTGATTTATAATCCTTTGGGTATATACCCAGTAATGGGATGGCTGGGTCAAATGGTATTTCTAGTTCTAGATCCTTGAGGAATTGCCACACTGTCTTCCACAATGGTTGAACTAGATTACAGTCCCACCAACAGTGTAAAAGTGTTCCTATTTCTCCACATCCTCTCCAGCACCTGCTGTTTCCTGACTTTTTAATGATTGCCATTCTAACTGGTGTGAGATGGTATCTCATTGTGGTTTTGATTTGCATTTCTCTGATGGTGAGTAATGATGAGCATTTTTTCATGTGCCTGTTGGCTGTATGCATGTCTTCTTTTGAGAAATGTCTGTTCATATCCTTTGCCCACTTTTTGATGGAGTTGTTTTTTTCTTGTAAATTTGATTGAGTTCTTTGTAGGTTCTGGATATTAGCCCTTTGTCAGATGAGTAGATTGCAAAGATTTTCTCCCATTCTGTAGGTTGCCTGTTCACTCTGATGGTAGTTTCTTTTGCTGTGCAAAAGCTCTTTAGTTTAATTAGATCCCATTTGTCAATTTTGGCTTTTGTTGCCATTGCTTTTAGTGTTTTAGACATGAAGTCCTTGCCCATGCCTATGTCCTGAATGGTATTACCTAGGTTTTCTTCTAGGGTTTTTATGGTTTTAGGTCTAACATTTAAGTCTCTAATCCATCTTGAATTAATTTTTGTATAAGGAGTAAGGAAAGGATCCAGTTTCAGCTTTCTACTTATGGCTAGCCAATTTTCCCAGCACCATTAATTAAATAGGGAATCCTTTCCTCATTTCTTGTTTTTGTCAGGTTTGTCAAAGATCAGATGGCTGTAGATGTGTGGTATTATTTCTGAGGGCTCTGTTCTGTTCCATTGGTCTATATCTCTGTTTTGGTAGAAGTACCATGCTGTTTTGGTTACTGTAGCCTTGTAGTACAGTTTGAAGTCAGCTGACATGATGGCTCCAGCTTTATTCTTTTGACGTAGGATTGTCTTGGCAATGCGGGCTCCTTTTTGGTTCCATATGAACTTTAAAGCATTTTTTTCCAATTCTGTGAAGAAAGTCATTGGTAGGTTGATGGAGATGGCATTGAATCTATAAATTACCTTGGGCAGTATGGCTATTTTCACGATATTGATTCTTCCTATCCATGAGCATGGTATGTTCTTCCATTTGTTTATGTCCTCTTTTATTTCACTGAGCAGTGGTTTGTAGTTCTCCTCGAAGAGGTCCTTTACATCCCTTGTAAGTTGGATTCCTAGGCATTTTATTCTCTTTGAAGCAATTGTGAATGGAAGTTCATTCATGATTTGGCTCTCTGTTTGTCTGTTACTGGTGTATAAGAATGCTTGTGATTTTTGCACATTAATTTTGTATCCTGAGACTTTGCTGAAGTTGCTTCTCAGTTTAAGGAGATTTTGGAGTGAGATGATGGGGTTTTCTAAGTATACAATCATGTCATCTTCAAACAGGGACAATTTGACTTCTTCTTTTCCTAACTGAATACCCTTGATTTCTTTCTCTTTTCCTGATTGCCCTAGCCAGAACTTCCAACACTATGTTGAGTAGCAGTGGTGAGAGAGGGCATCCCTGTCTTGTGCCAGTTTTCAAAGGGAATGCTTCCAGTTTTTGCCCATTCAGTATGATATTGGCTGTGGGTTTGTCATAAATAGCTCTTATTATTTTGAGATACATTCCATCAATACCAAATTTATTGAGAGTTTTTAGCATGAAGGGCTATTGAATTTTGTCAAAGGCCTTTTCTGCATCTATTGAGATAATCATGTGGTTTTTGTCTTTGATTCTGTTTATATGCTGGATTACGTTTATTGATTTGCATATGTTGAACCAGTCTTGCATCCCAGGGATGAAGCCCACTTGATCATGATGGATAAGCTTTTTGATGTGCTGCTGGATGCGGTTTGCCAGTATTTTATTGAGGATTTTTACATCAATGTTCATCAGGGATATTGGTCTAAAATTCTCTTTTTTTGTTGTGTCTCTGCCAAGCTTTGGTATCAGGATGATGTTGGCCTCATAAAATGCGTTAGGGAGGATTCCCTCTTTTCTATTGATTGGAATAGTTTCAGAAGGAATGGTACCAGCTCTTCCTTGTACCTCCAGTAGAATTTGGCTGTAAATCCATCTGGTCCTGGACTTTTTTTGGTTGGTAGGCTATTAATTATCCTCAATTTCAGAGCCTACTATTGGTCTATTCAGGGATTCAACTTCTTCCTGGTTTAGTCTTGGGAGAGTGTAAGTGTCCAGGAAATTACCCATTTCTTCTAGGTTTTCTAGTTTATTTGCATAGAGGTGTTTATAGTATTCTCTGATGGTAGTGTGTATTTCTCTGAGGTCGGTGGTGGTATCCCCTTTATCATTTTTTATTGTGTCTCTTTGATTCTTCTCTCTCTTTTTCTTTATTAGTCTTGCTAGCGGTCTATCAATTTTGTTGATCTTTTCAAAAAACCAGCTCCTGGATTCATTGATTTTTTGTAGGATTTTTTGTATCTCTATCTCCTTCAGTTCTGCTCTGATCTTAGTTATTTCTTGCCTTCTGCTAGCTTTTGAATATGTTTGCTCTTGCTTCTCTAGTTCTTTTAATTGTGATGTTAGGGTGTCAATTTTAGATCTTTCCTGCTTTCTCTTGTGGGCATTTAGTGCTATAAAATTCCCTCTACACACTGCTTTAAATGTGTCCCAGAGATTCTGGTATGTTGTATCTTTGTTCTTATTTGTTTCAAAGAACATTCTCTGTATTTCCTGAATTTGAATGTTGGCCTGCCTTACTAGGTTGGGGAAGTTCTCCTGGATGATATCCTGAAGAGTGTTTTCCAACTTGGTTCCATTTTCCCCCTCACTTTCAGGCACACCAATCAGATGTAGATTTGGTCTTTTCACATAATCCCATACTTCTTGGAGGCTTTGTTCATTCCTTTTTTCTTTTTTTTCTCTAGACTTCTCTTCTTGCTTCATTTCATTCATTTGATCTTCAATTATTGATACTCTTTCTTCCAGTTGATCTAGTCAGTTACTGAAGCTTGTGCATTTGTTACGTATTTCTCGTGTCATGGTTTTTATCTCTGTCAGTTTGTTTATGGCCTTCTCTGCATTGATTATTCTAGTTATCCATTCTTCCATTCTTTTTTCAAGATTTTTAGTTTCTTCGCGCTGGGTACGTAGTTCCTCCTTTAGCTCTGAGAAGTTTGATTGACTGAAGCCTTCTTCTCTCAACTCGTCAGTCATTCTCCGTCCAGCTTTGATCTGTTGCTGGCGATGAGCTGAGTTCCTTTGGAGGGGGAGATGTGCTCTGATTTTTTGAATTTCCAGCTTTTCTGCCCTGCTTTTTCCCCATCTTTGTGGTTTTATCTGCCTTTGGTCTTTGATGCCGGTGACGTACTGATGGGGTTTTGGTGTGGGTATCCTTTCTGTTTGTTAGTTTTCCTTCTAACAGTCAGGACCCTCAGCTGTAGGTCTGTTGGAGATTGCTTGAGGTCCACTCCAGACCCTGTTTGTCTGGGTATCAGCAGCGGAGGCTGCAGGAGATAGAATATTGCTGAACAGCAAGTGCTGCTGATTCTTGCTCTGGAAGCTTCGTCTCAGGGGTGTACCCCGCTGTGTGAGGTGTGAGGTGTCGTTGGTCTGCACCTAGTGCAGGATGTCCCCCAATTAGGCTACTCAGGGGTGAGGGACCCACTTGAGCAGGCAGTCTGTCCATTCTCAGATCTCAACCTCCATGCTGGGAGATCCACTGCTCTCTTCAAAGCTGTCAGACAGGGTCATTAACATCTGCAGAGGTTTCTGCTGCTTTTTTGTTTAGCTGTGCCCTGTCCCCAGAGGTGGAGTCTACAGAGACAGGCAGGCCTCCTTGAGCCGCAGTGGGCTCCACCCAGTTCGAGCTTCCAGGAGGTTTTGTTTACCTACTTAAGTCTCAGCAATGGTGGGCGCCCCTCTCCCAGTCTCACTGCTGCCTTGCAGTTAGATCTCAGACTGCTGTGCTAGCAATGAGGGAGGTTCCCTGGGCGTGGGACCCTCCCGGCCAGGTGTGGTATATAATCTCCTGGTGTGCTGTTTACTAAGACTCTTGGTAAAGGGCAGTATTAGGGTGGGAGTTACCTGATTTTCCAGGTGTTGTGTGTCTCAGTTTCTAAAGGGATTCCCTTCCCCCTTGTGCTTCCCAGGTGAGATGATGCCTCACCCTGCTTCAGCTCTCGCTGGTCGGGCTGCACCAGCTGACCAGCACTGATTGTCCGGCACTCCCCAGTTAGACGAACCCGGTACCTCAGTTGAAAATGCAGAAATGACCTGTCTTCTGTGTCGCCTGTGCTGGGAGCTGGAGGCTGGAGCTGTTCCTATTCGGCCATCTTGCTCCGGATCTCTTTAGCATTTTTAAAGGAGATATTCTCATTCTGTTGCCTAAGCTGGAGTGCAGTGGCTCAATTGTAGCTCACTGCAGCTTTCATCTCCTAGGTTTAGGTAATCCTTCCACCCAAGCCTCCCAAGCAGCTAGGACTATAGGTATACACCACCATGCCTAAGTTTTAATTTTTTTGTGTGTGGAGATATGGTCTTATTATGTTGCCCAGATTGGTCTCAAACTCCTGCCTCAAACAGTCTTTCCACCTTGGCTTCCCAAAGCTCCTGGGATTACAGGCATAAATCACCATGCCCAGCCATTCTTTAGCATGTTTATCTTGTTCTGAGCATTAGTCTTCATTCCCAGTGTGTTTTGCTGAGTTACTCCAATACCTTAGGTATGATGTTATCCTGTCTACTTTTTATCCATGCTCATCAGAAAGCTTGTTATTTATCCTAATTTGTCTCAATGAATTCCTTCAGCTTTTCTTTCTCAGTGGGACGATTGCAATGATTGGAATCAGAATGTGCAAAATATTCATTTTCATTGTCTGCCATACTTCTAATGAAGTCACCATCATGGCATCAGTTAGCAAGCTTTTCCATTGGGCCAATAAGAACTAGTACACTTCAGAGAAAGCCAAGCTTGTCCTGCATTGTCTAGCCATTCTCTGCTACCTGCATTTGGCAACAGGACTTTGCTTGGTGATAATGTGTTTCCTCTAGTAAACTCTTCCTGCATTCTCAGGAATTTTCCTGGGTAGGCAGCACCCTTAGAAAATCAAGAAAGTGAACTTGCCATAACTGCGTCACATAGAAAACTTTCCAAGTTGTTAGGTTCTGATGTGGAGAAGGAAAAGGACATAGAATAGTGGTAAACAACGCAAGTATAGAGTGAGTCAGATGTACAGTGAGTCCACCATAGGTAACAGTGCAAATAGTACCATTTCTTAAGTTTTAATTTCCTCAAATGAAAACAGGGATAAGTATGGGGCAATGGGATAACGCATATGTTCCTTACTGTGATTCAAGTGCTCCTTAGCACAGTAGACGTTAATATTACTCAAATCCTTGGCCCCATGTGAAATTTTGATCAGCTGCCCAATTGCATATCCGCAGCTTGTGACTCTTGGTGAAGACACTTACCCACCTTCTAAAGTCTTTGTGAACTTTCTCCTCATCCTCCAAGTGGTTCACTCTTGTTTACTTTTGAGCACAAAATAGAAGCCAAGTGATTAAAAGATATTGTTTATAGTTATAAATATCATTTCAGACAGTGTCTTTGGGTTTTAAAACCTGGGAGAGAGGAATTAACTCATGAAAGCACTGGTTTCTTCCCACACTTACAAACTTCCACTCCTTTCTCAAAAAGCCTGAAAATATATAGGAACAAAGAAGTGAAGTGAGCTTGTGCTGCAAATAAAAAGGCAAAGCTGGATCTTCTGCTGTAGGGTCTCCCTGGTTTGTGGTCATAGTTCTGTTTTGGATTATCGCACAGTTTGGGAAAGTCAGTTCAATCCAACGAAAATGATATGAATGTAGCTCTGTGCCATGAACCCAAAAACGTTGTATTAGTTTCTGTCACTGCCATAACAAATTAATTACCACAAATTAGCAGCTTTAAACAGCACATTGATTACCTTACAACACAAATTTATGTTCTGGTGGCCAGAAGTCCAAAAGTCAGTGTGCCTGAGTGAAAAATGAAGGCTGTTGCTTGATTTCAAAATCCAGGATTGCATTCTTTCTGTAATTTGTGGCCCTTCTTCCATTTTCAAGGCCAGCAATGTAGCATCTTCAAATCTAGCTCCCTCTCTCATTCTCTGACCTATGCTCCATGGTCACGTCTCCTTCTTCTCTGACTCTGACTCTCCTGCCTCCCTCCTTCACTTATAAGTACCCTTGTGATTACATTGAACCTGTCCAGATAATCCAGGATAATCTCATCTCAAGATACTTAATTTCACATGTGCATTTCACATGTGTAAGGTACCATATTTATGAAATTTCTGGGATTAGAATGTGGACATATCCAGGAGTCATTATTTTGTCTACCACAGGTGTGGATTATATGTTCTTTCCTTAGTCATAGGGCACAGATATTATCAGACCCAGTTTATATTTTATAGTCAAGACTTCTAATGGGACAAGTTGGCATTCAGAGAAGCTGAAGTTAATAAAATAAAAAGCAGGTATCAGCATGCACTTTATCACATCACGAAGAGAATCAAAACAGTATGATGGTAAATTTGACTTCTTGTCGTGCTGAATTCTTCTTTCAGTGCTATGTTATCAGAAAGAGGCAGTATTGTTATAATGTAATTTATATAGTGCCTTCCCCTGAGTGATGAACAGAATATTCCTTAGTATCCTCAGAGAATTAGTCTCACTATCTCTTTTTATCCCCGCTCAGGCACTCCAGCAATATAATATCCAGCAATATAATATCTGTGTGCAAGAAATAAATCAGAGTCACTAAATTTAAGGATGTTCACTTAAAGAAATTCCTTTTGGAGTTTCTTTTTTTCAAATGCCATTTGAAAATGTTCTTCTCTGGGTAACAATAAAGCCACTGACCCACATTAGATTAATTAGGTCAATTAGCCTTTACATAGTAATTACCACTCAGATAGCTTTGAATAATATCTTTTTAATGCACATATTATTTGAAAAGAGATTTTCAATTTAAATTCCTGCCGCATAGTAGCATTGAGAAAATATGCACCTAGCAATTCTTTCTGCAATGTGGCTTTGAGTATAGCAATGATATTGGGTAGATAAAGCTTAAGGACTTCGTGTTGATTTGTTGATTATTCACATTTACATGTTGTTAAAAGCTACATGGGTGTTTTGAATTTGGAGAGGCTGTTGGTAACCCAGAATGCCAGGCCTAATTGAAAATAACTACCTTTCTTCCTCTAACCTGTCAATATCAATTCCCACATTTTAGATTCATAGTGGTCCCAGTACCTAACCATGGACTTCTACCAGCCATCAGGACTATTTGAAGTTTTTTGCCATCTGCTTCTCTGCAACAATATCCCTATATTTTATCTTAATCATGACAATAGCTACCACTTAATATTTGCTAGGTTCTAGGCATTTCTCATTCATTACTCTTATTGTTACCTTATTATTCCTAATAGTTAACTTACTAACAAATATTTGTTGAGATATTTTCTCCAAATACTAGAGAGAGAGCCAAGTGAATGTCCTTATCTTCATGTAACAGTTGAAGAAAGTGACACTTAGAGGAGTTAAGTGACTAGCCCAAGGCCCTGTAGTGCATGGGTACAGGCAAAGCTCAGAGTCTGCCAGGCTCAACAGTGTGGCTCAGCCCACCCCACCAGGCTGCTCCAGCTGGAACACTGGAACTGCTGTCTGATTTGGTTGCTATGTTTGAAAATCCATTCACCTATTTAGGGCATAGGATTATCACTGATGTCAGAACCATCAAGAAAAATCAGGAATTTTTCTTCAGAAATGAGACCAGAAATAGAAAACTCACAATTTCTCAGAACACAGGTTCTACTATTAGTAATTAAAGGCTTTAATTTTTATTTTATTTTATTTATTTATTATTTTGAGATGGAGTCTCTCTCTGTTGCCCGGGTTAGAGTGCAGTGGCACGATCTTGGCTCACTGCAACCTGCACCTCCCAGATTCAAGCGATTCTCCTGCCTCAGCCTCCCAAGTAGCTGGGATTACAGGCGTGCCCCAAGCACAGCTAATTTTTGTATTTTTAGTAGTGATGGGGTTTCACCATGTTGGCCAGGCTGGTCTCAAACTCCTGGCCTCAGGTGATCTGCCTGCCTTGGACTCTCAAAGTGCTGGGATTATAGGTGTGAGCCACCACACCTGGCAGAAGGCTTTAATTTTTTTTTTTTTAACTTCAGGATTCTGATGCACGTAGAAAACATAGCACAAGAAAGTTGATGTACTACTGAAGTGAATACAATAAATGAAATAAGAAGCAGTTCTAGGTGCATCCCTTCTGTTTTCTCTCAGTCCCTGATGCTTAGATCAGACAAAGGCAATGCTAAATTGTCAGTTGTGCACTGACATTAACGTGTTTCATAGTCTTTCACATAACTGAACAGAAAAGACTGTGAGTAAATTTAGGCTATGGGTGAGAGCCGGACATTTGAATGGTCTAGAATGTGGAGATCATTTTGTTTTTGTTTTTGTTTTTCAAGGTTTAAAGTTTCAGAGTGCAGGGATCAGAAAGCTTCATATTGGAAATATAAAAATGATACATTTGTGAGGAGCAATTTGATCATTTGTTTCAATAATTTTTTTTGTGACAGTGTCTCACTGTGTCACCCAGGCTGGAGTGCAGTGGAGTGATCATGGCTCACCACAGCCGCAATCTCCCGGACTGAGGTGATCGTCCCACCTCAACCCCCCAAGCAACTAGGAATACAGGCAAGCACCACCACGCCCTGCCAATTTTGGTATTTTTTGTAGAGATGGGGTTGCACCATGTTGCCTAGGCTGGTCTTGAACTCCTAGGCTCAATTGATCTGCCTGCCTTAGCCTCCCAAAGTACGGGATTACAGATGTGAGCCACCTTGCCCAGCTTGTTTCAATAACTTAAATGTGAATTTCTAATAAAAAGCAAATAAAGCTGTAGGTATAAGAATGCTTATTACAACACTGGTCATAACTACAAACTGCAAACAATCTAAATATATATCAATAAGGTAGTCAAATAAGTTGGGCACATCCATGAATGTACTACATGAAAAATGATTATGTATATCAATACGTTTATATTGTATTGTTACAAATTAGCCAGGTGCAGTGGCTCATGCCTATAATCCCAACACTTTGGGAGGCCAAGGTAGGCAGATCACAAGGTCAGGAATTCGAGACCAGCCTGATCAAACCCCATCTCTACTAAAAATACAAAAATTAGCTGGGCGTGGTGATGTGTGCCTGTAATCCCAGCTATTCAGGAGGCTGAAGCAGGAGAATCACTTTCAATAATTGAAACCCGGGAGGCAGAGGTTGCAGTCACCCGAGATCGTGCCACTGCACTCCAGCCTGGGTGACAGAGTGAGCCTGTCTCAAAAAAAAAAAGGAAAAAGAAGAAAGAATTTAAGATTAGTAAACAAATTATAATTCTACTTTAAAGCGTGTTTGTGTTATCTGGATGGCCGTATGCCACAGTATGTTAACTGTGATCATCACCAAGTAGTGGGATTGACGATGATTTTAACTTCTTTGTACATTTCTTTATTATCTGAAGTTTCTTCTTTTTTTTTTTTTTTTTTTTTTTTGAGGCGGAGTCTCGCTCTGTCGCCCAGGCTGGAGTGCAGTGGCGCCATCTCGGCTCACTGCAAGCTCCGCCTCCCGGGTTTATGCCATTCTCCTGCCTCAGCCTCCCGAGTAGCTGGGACTACAGGCGCCGCCACCACGCCCGGCTAATTTTTTGTATTTTTAGTAGAGACGGGGTTTCACTGTGTTAGCCAGGATGGTCTCGATCTCCTGACCTCGTGATCCGCCCGTCTCGGCCTCCCAAAGTGCTGGGATTACAGGCTTCTGAAGTTTCTTCTTTTATTCTCTTTTATCTCTGTTTCCCAAGCAGATCGCTCAATACCTCCTCCCCCAAAACGTACACACATTATTCTAACGCATTTTGTGTAAATCTTTCAGTTTTTATGTATTTCTACAAAACTTATTTTTTTATTTTAGGTATTTGTATGTAGGTATTTAGATTTACTTAGTATGACATCCTGTCCCTTACACTTTTATATAGTAGAATTATTTTTAGATCTGTGTTGCTATGTGTATACCTAGTCTACTGCATAGAACTTCTGAATTGTTTTGTAATATAGGTGTTACGAACTCTAAGCATGTGCTAACTTCATAATTAGATAAATATGTAATAAAGCTTTTTTTTCTTTGAGATGGAGTTTTGCTCTTGTTGCCCATGCTGGAGTGCAATGGTGTGATCTTGGCTCACCAAAACCTCTGCCTCCTGGGTTCAAGTGATTCGTCTGCCTCAGCCTCCCAAGTAGCTGGAACTACAGGCTTGCGCCACCACACCCAGCTAATTTTGTATTTTTAGTAGAGAAGGGGTTTCTCCATGTTGTTCAGGCTGGTCTCAAACCCGACCTCAGGTGATCTGCCCGCCTTGGCCTCCCAAAGTGCTGGGATTATGGATGTTAGCCACCATGCCTGGCCAATAAAGCTATTTTTATTATGGAAAAAATAAAGAAAACTACCGTTCTTCAAACCTAAAAACATACATAAAGTTGCAAATTATTGCACATAATTTTGTCAATGGAATTATCCAAATGAAGAAATATTTATTACACTGATGATTCTGTTTTACCAAGCATCTCTACATTTAAAAAGTATTTAGATACATGGAACTCTTTTCTATACATACAGAAAATTGAGAGAAAAGAGAATATTTATTTCTATGTAGACTCTAAAATGCTTGACTTGTTTTATAAGGCAAAAATTTCAAAAGACAAAGTTATTTTGAAAGTTAAAAGAAGTGAAAGAAATTATTTCAGTGTGTTCTCACGATATATTAAAAATGAAATTAAAATCATTTAAAATAAAAGAAATATGATATTGTAATGCAAACAGAAATTAAGGAAAATCCCAAAAGGATAGGAAACAGTTGATGGACAGCACAGGAATATGAAAAGACAGAGGAAGCAATAAAGCCTATTGGGAAAAACTGAAATTTATATATTGAAAGTTCATAATTTTTAACATAAAAATCTAATAATAACTGCTAATCCCTTCCCTTTCTTTAAACTTTAATTTAAGGATAAAAATAGAACTTCAAGAGTAACTTTATTCGGTCATATTTTTATAACATAGATATCAAATACTCTCAGTAAAGATTTGTGTTTAACTTTCAAACTTTTCTTCAAAACAATATCATATTCCTAGGTGAGAGATATGAAAGAAAATCACATTTGAGTATATCCTATGAGGGAAAATGGCAAGATGAGAGTCATATTTCAAAGCAGATGTTACTGAAGTATTGTAAGTCAAGTAAAGGTCACAAAAAGCTTTCTTCTCTTTCTTATTTAGGCTAGTTTTTACTGATAACAGTGGAGAAGGTTTATAACACAGCATTGAAAGATAACACCAAGTTGCCCTAACTAAGAGTGTTTTGTTGAAACAGGGCCTCCTTTTTCTACCCCTCTCCTGAATACTGGGTTTCAGAATGAAGTCATTGACCTAGGAAAAATAAACAAATAGTCTCAGGAACCCAGAGCCAGGTCAGAAAAACAAATTAAAGTCCAGAAGCTTAAGTGTGAAAACAAACAAAAAACCCACAAAATAGTGATTTGGGAGTCCAGGGCCAAATGGGAAGAAGGACTGAGGGGAAAGGCCCTGCACAATGACCCGATTATCTAGGGAGAAGGTCATAGCAGTCTTGCTTTCTCTGGAAACTCAACTTAAACCAGAAACCAAGACTGTAGAATGTGCCTTGAGTAAGAGGTCTCTCGAATTTACTTCAGATTTTCTAACACAAAAGCACTAAAGATTAGGAAAAACATGGATTTTTATGAGTTGCTGTAACTTTAAAGATACAGCCAGCATTTCATTCATTTTTAGGCAGAGTAGCATAATGGTTGTGCTAAACATTCTTGAATCTCACAAAGTTCAAATTTTGTAACCTTTGGCAATTTATTTAGCTTCCTCATCTATAGAATGTATACATAATAAGAGAATTCACCTCATTGGATTGTTAAAAGGATTAAACAAAATAGGCCTTCTAAACAGCTTAGGACAAGTTCTGTCACATAGCGTGTATTCAGTAAATGTTAGCTAGTGCTGGTAGAATTACCATTTGAACATCTATCTGCCTGAGACTGATACCTGAATTTATATACCAATTAAAATTGTTATGTTGTAATGTTTTGATATATCAATTAAATCTAAAGACTTTATTTACTAATATTAAGATACGAAACTTGCACAGATCTATTACTATTGATAATAGAGGGTACAAATCTTAGTCCACAAACTCAAGTATACAAGAAATGTTTTAATTTCTATTTCAAGCCCCCATTACACTAGATGCTAGAAAAATAATCTCAGTCAACTTGAGGTCCCACTCCCAAACCCAGTTACATTGGGATTACATATATGTTCTTGGGGCTATCATCTGTTGTTAGTTGTCAACATCTGACCATGTTACTATCTGCTGAGACTTATGTTCTAGTTGCCAGTCCACAAAGCTGACAGTTGTGTCCTCCTTGTATTGGACACCAGTTTCTGTTGTAGCAGGACAAGTTGCAGACAAAATCCCTGAGACACCAAGTTAAAGAAGGAAAGGCTTTATTCAGCTGGGAGCTTTGGCAAGACTCACATCTCCAATAACCGAGCTACCCGAGTGAGCAATTCCTGTCCCTTTTAAGGGCTCACAACTCTAAGGGTGGTCCATGTGAGAGGGTCATGATCGATTGAGCAAGCAGGGGGTACATGACTGGGGGGCTGCATGCACTGGTAATTAGAATGGATTGGAACAGAACAGGACAAGGATTTTCACAGTGCTTTTCTATACAATGTAATCTATAGATAACATAACTGATTAGGTCAGGGGTCGATCTTTAACTGCCAGGCCCAGGGTGTGGCACCAGACTGTTTGTGGATTTCATTTCTGCCTTTTAGTTTTTATTTCTTCTTTCTTTGGAGGCAGAAATTGGGTATAAGACAATATGAGGGGTGGTCTCCTCTCTTATTCCTTCATTTTGAGAATCTCACTCAGTAGTGGGAGTTGTCACTTTCATTCTTACTACCTATGTCTTCTTGCAAGACAGATCGATAGTGATTCATATAGTACACTTGTGCTGAAGCATTTTGGTGAACTAAGGTAGCAATGAAGCTTTTCATCATTTGAAGAAGTACAGATAGCAAACAAGGGAGTAGTAAGCAGATTTCTATTACTATGATAACTCCTATTATAAGAGTTTTACATCTTTTTAGCGCTGGGAACCATTTTCCAAACATGGCCCCAGGATCAAATCCATGCCACACTTGCACAGGCACATGTGCCAGTTTTGTCATATTTCTAACTATGTCTTCAACTACTTGCCCTTGATCATCTATGTGTAGACAGCAATTAGTAAGGTTAAATTTTCTACAGACCCCTCCTTCAGCTGCTAGCAAGTAGTTGAGAGCCAATCTATTTTGATAGATATCATTTCCATCTTGTGCCCAAGTACCAGACCTATAACATTGTATGATTCTCTCAGGGGACCATTCATCATCTTTTAAATTTTTTATAGCTATGCTTATCTTTTTGCGGGAAGCACAGACAGGGAAGCCCAGGAGTTTGCTTGTCTTTATGGGCAGTAGGAAGAAAGATGGTTTAACTGTGCCAATAACACAACTACCTGCCCACTGGTCGGGTAATTTAGTGTAAGCTCTATGCCCACATATCCAGTATAATCCGGTGGGGGCTGTCTAGTCCTCGTGGGACTCCAGGTAGGTTCATGCAGTTTGCAACTTAGGGAATTTACTAAATGGATTTTTCTTAGTGTGGTTTGAACTCCACTAGGTGGTTGTTTTTGTAGTATTATTATACAGCTTTTGTCTAAAGCAGCTGAGTCTTCCTACAGGAATGGTGAAGTCCTTCCCTACTCTTGCTATACAGTGTTGTCTAATGATTGAGGTTTTTAGGACCTAGAAGTTATCAGGGTGATTCTTTTGAGCCAGGAATTCATCAGGAACTGGGTCTGTAGGTACTAATTCTTGGGCTTCCCACGGCCATTGATCTCCTATTACAGTTCTTCTACATACATAACATGAAGTGACATTGAGAGACTGGGCTACATGCTCAGCTAATTGAAAAAAAAATTTCTTGTTTTTCCTGGAATTTGTGGTACTGGCACATTCAGTTTATCATAGAAGGTTTGAAATACTGGCTCAGGAGAGCATTTATAAACTTCTCTTCAAACGATGATATTTACTCAAGGATCTAGTCCAGCCCTAACGATTCCTAGGGTTACATGCTCCTCTTTTTTCCAGTGAGGATCAAGGGGGTTGGTTATTACTAGTTCTAAGGGGTTACACTGACCACTAGTACAGGAAGGGCCACTTTTCCCTTTCTGAAGGTGGACAGGATCCTTTTTATTTTTCATCCAAGTAGCCTAAATGACACAAGACCAGTATCCACATTCATTTCCAGATAGTCCTAATTCATGACAAATGTACTTATTTTCTGCCAGATAGTCTCTTTCCTAATTAAGAGAACCACATTCTATTCCTAACTTATTACTATCAATGACAGCACAGGCATCAAACTTCAAGGTGACTTGTTTGGGCACCCCTTTTTCTTTTGCTTTGGCTAACACTTTACTTGTATCATTTATGAGCCTCCACCAGTCCTCAGTCCTTAATCTTACTTCAAAAACTGTGGTCATGGGAGGCTCCGATGGGTCATAACACACATCAGGTTGGTCATTTCCTGGGCTACATACCTTGCATAGAATAGCATTATACTAACAATTTTTTTTTAGCTTCCCAGTATACTTATAATAATCATAAAATAATAGGATTGTAGCAACTTTTTGTCTTACCTCTGTGACTTGATGTATACACTGGGAACAGTCCTCAGTCTGAGGAAGGTCAGTTAAAGTCCTTCCTGTACAAGTCCAGATTTTAAGGAAAATGAATCCCACAATGAGTTTTCTCATGCTTCGGCCGTGTGTGGACCAGTCAGCTTCTGGGTGTGACTGGAGTAGGGCTTGTTATCTTCTTCAGCATCACTTTGCAGGGGTTGGCGAAGCTGCTCCCGTCCACATACTGCTCACAGTCTACTGATGTTCAAGGATGGTTTTGGAGGTTGGGCCTGCTAGAATAAACTGAGTCCAACACTTCTACACAGTTATGTTCAACTGGGCTCTCTGATACCGGGAGCAAAGTGGTGGGGTTTAGGATGTTGCAAACTTCAATGGTTATGTGGGGATTTTCACATAGCAAGCTTTGGTACTTGGTTAATCTGGCATTTTTTAATCAATGATGTCCTTTGGTAGTCATTAAAGTAACCACAGCGTGGGGGGCCTTTATATTCAGGTTTTGCCCAAGGGTTAGTTTATCTGCTTCTCGTGCTAACAGGGCCGTTGCTGCCAAGGCCCTTAGACATGGGGGCCAGCCTTTGGAAACCCCGTCTAGTTGTTTTGAGAGATAGGCCACTGGCCTTGGACAGGGCCCCACAGTCTGGGTTAAAACTCCAACTACCATTTTTTCTCTTTCTGACACATGGGGTGTAAAGTGTTTTGTCAGGTCAGGTAGCCCCAGGGCTGGGGCTGACATGAGTTTTTCTTCTAACTCATGAAAAGCTCGTTGCTGTTGGTTGTAATAGATATAGTTTATCTAATTTACATTTTTATTAACTGTCACCCACCAAAATATTGACTCAAATCCTGCAGCTATTTGATTTCAAGCTTGAAATTAATCTGGTATTCCCCGTGGGACTCCAATTACATCTAAATGGATGTGTAGTCGAAAGACCTATAAGGGGCTTCTCTCGCTTTACGATGTCTTATTTTTCCTCCCTCTGGCTGATGAAATGCCAGGGTGAAAGGGATAGCCAATTGGACTAAAGTACAAGTGCCATTCCAGTTATTTGGCAGAGTGCCCAGTAAAAGTCCACCATGATACCACCTCACATCCACTCAGGGATAAACAAGGGCTGACCGATTGATAAGCTCTTGAAAATTTTTAAGCTCACTGCATCCTTTCAGGTCTCCAAGGAATGCTAAGTTTCCTCCCTGTCGTGAGAGACATGAAGTGAACTTAGTGTTGGGAGATAGAGGCTGGATGGCCCTCAGAGGCTGACCCGCAGGGTGCCTAACTTTGGAATATAGCAGAGAGAGCTTGGCATGACTTATTACTCCAGGCTGTAGAATCCTGGAAAAGAGATACCATGCAGCCCACGCCTGGTCAACTGGAGGACCACCTTAGTGGAAAGGGGACAATCGGGGCCTCTGGCCTGCCATGTGCACAAGCATAGCAATTGCTTTTGTTTAATGTGTGGATGGAATATTTGATCCATTCCAACCAGGCATTTGCCTGTTGGTATGCTGTCTTAATTGCCAAAGTTTGTTTTAAGTCTTTAACGTCTATGATCCTCTAGTAGAATGAATGCACAATTTTGGGAAATTACAAAAACCAGTTGGGGCAGTCCATCCTTGCTCTTTAGTGGTCCACAGAATGTTGGACCAACTACGGCATAAAAGCTCTACACTGGGGAGCAAGACTCCTGGTTGACACTGGAGTCTTTATCAAAATTTCCCTGGATTAAATGGTCCTAATTTACTAATGCCCAGTCTGAGGAAAGTCAGGAGGGACAGAGGTACTTTTCTGAAGTAGAGAGCTGTCTTTGACCTGGCAACTCCCCACAGGGTATAACAAGGCAAGCATTAAATGCAATAGTTTGAGGTGAAATTGACTTGGTTATGTTAGTAACCAGATCGTCAGCAATAGAGCAAGGAAAGAAGAAAGAGTAATATAATAGATGAAAGAGTTAAATTTTTCTTAGCTTTGATGTGGTAGGGTTTTCCCCTGGGACTGTGGTCCATGACTCTGGAAGGGGTGGCGCTTTGACTCAGGTGTGATGAGTCCATCCCCTTTCCACTGTATGAACAGCACAAGGTGGGGTCCTTCCCAGGCTGGCTTGAGTTTTCCTTCTTTCCACTCTTTGATAAGAAGGTGATCTTCAGGCTGGTGCTGGTTTACTAGAAATTCTAGGGGTGGTACCTGTGCTAAAAGACTTTTAGTTTTGAGGGAAAGGAAAGTGGAAGATAAAACAAGTATATAATTTCTAAGAAATTGACTTTTTGTTTTAAATGTGGGGACATCAATAGTGGACTTTATAGTCTTTGGTGCTTTCTTACTGAGAAATGTCCTTTAGCACCTATTTTTATTAGCTTTTAGACCAAAGAAAGCCAAACACCATTTTATATTTAATAATGCTTCTTGTATGATTTTTATACCAGATAAGCTAAATTACACCTTTATATTAGTGTGATGTTAATGTTAAACTTAGTTTTAATGTAACTTTGTATACATATTTGTTCAATTTTTAATGTCAGACCATAAGGTAAGATTTTTATAGACTCTTGTTAACCTTTTATAATCTTTGCTAAAGAGCAGGTTAGTGCTTTAAGAAAAACCCATTGTGTTTTTACTTTAATGTCTAGTTCACAGAAAAACTGGATGATGCCGCTTTAACTTTAGCTAATATGTTTATGCACAGAATATTTTTTATAATTAACGTGTTAAAACTTGCTTAAACCTTCAAAACAATTTTTTTAACATTTTAATGTAGGTAAAAATTTACATTCTCATGCCTCCTTATAATCCTTTTACCAAAGGTATATTTTACTTTCCTTATACACCTTGCACGTAAACTGTTTTTTTTCTTCCATAGTTTTACATTCAGGAGGCCTACTTTTAAATTATACAACATTTCTTGCATAAATTCTTTTTTTATAACGTTTTTATCTTTCATGACTTTTGCAGACAATTCTTCGACATGCCTCAACTTTCTGACTTATTACAAACCTTTCTTTAAACAACCAGTTAATTTATTTCAGAACAAGAATTTACCATATAACACTCTTTTTTCATAAATTTGGCCCCCTTTTTTTCCCTTTTTGTTTTTTTAGAAGATGATAACCATTCTTTTCCAAAGCGAACTTCTTTTATGTCTGTGGACTAGACTGTCTAAGGCCACAAGATTAGAAGTTACTATAATACATGTTACACTGTTAACTTTTAGCAAACTTTACTTTTGTTGAAAACCTTGTTAAGTTTGGGATTTTAATTATTCTTTGCTATTAATAAGACTTTTGTCCAAATTAACTTAGAATTGGTGTAGATAGCTTTTTTTTTTTTTCCTTAAATTACCTGGGAGGAACCATCAATCATCCTGTCCTGAAGGGAGTTCCTCCTAGGTCTGGTCGGACCTTTGTATGGTAATTAAGATTTAGATTCCCTGTTAGGAAACCTGCTGGGTTAAGGGAATTTTCAGTGGTTAATGTTAAATCGTCCCTTTTTTTTTCTTAGGATACTTCTGAACTGGTGAGGTGTGCTCACAATCAGGTTTCCTTTAAAAGTTTTTTTTTTTTTTTTTTTTTTTTTTACTTTTTTCTGTTAGCAAAGCAGTTGCTGCTACAGATTGAATGCATTTGGGCCATCCGTAGGTTACTGGGTTAAGGATTTTTGATAGGAAGGCCTCAGTGCTTTCAGGATATGCCCTTGTTTGACAACAAAGTGGTATTGGAGTGTTACAGGGTTATGGAGAATACCTTCAATTATCAATTACAGGTTTTAAATTTACCTTGGCTTTTAAAGGAATAGGGTACACTGTTTTTTTTTCTTAACTACTTGTATATCTCTTTCTTTCTCTTTGATTTTCTGTCTCTTTATCTCTTTGACTTTCCTTTTGCCTCTGTCTCTTTCTCTCTCTCTGCCTCTCTTTCTCTCACTCTCTCTTTCCTTGACTCCCTCTTTGTCTCTCTGTCTCTTCCTCTTTCTCTCTCTGCTGGTCTTTCCTTACCTCTGCCAGCCATTTATGTTGCTGTTCTCTCAACCACTGTTGGAGGGTGGGGGCGGGTTAAAACCATTTGTAAGCAAGTGTCTATGTACAGGAACTGGTCTGGGTGCCCTGGCATACAGGTTACCTTGTGCCATACTTTTGAAACAAGGGACCTGTCCAGGCTTCCTTCTGATTGCCAACCCACCTGTAATGCTGGCCAGTCTATCTTATACAAAGTTTTAAGTTTTTCTAGTGTCACAGTACTCCATAGTCTCCCTTAAATCCTTTCTTGAAAATTTTCAACATAGTTCTTAGCAGAGTGGGCTTATTTTGTGGCTGACCTATGCTTCTTTGAAATAAAACACATGCTCACACCACACGCATACCATAAAACAAAGAATGGGTAAAAATGGTACACACACACTTTTACAGTTTACATCAAACCAGAATCAAAACCAAAATCAGAATATCAAGAAATCCAAGCCAGGTCAAAACCAAAACCAAAGTATCAAGCAATCCAAGTCAAGTCAAAAACAAAAACCAAAGTGCTGGTACAGGCACACCATGGGTGATTGGGCCACGCTTCCACTCAAATGGAGTGGGCAAGTTCCAAAGACTAGTCTTACCAAGTTTCAGATGTCCGGACTCCAAGTGCCAGTTCCTTCCCAGTGTTCAGTCACTGCGTTGATCCTCCACAAGAGCCTGCCATGTGCTGCTCTGGTGAGGCGTTCCACTGGGGCAACTGTCTACCAGGGAACACTCTGAAGATCTGCATTGCTCAAGCTGGCTGGAGTCCCCCACAGGGATGCTCCACAGGGCAGGCCTAAGCCGCGTAAGGGGCTGCCTCGACCATCTGTTAATCACTTCGCTTCCTGGTCAGGGAACCAAGAAATGTAGCAGGACAAGCCATAGACAAAATCCCTGAGACACCGAGTTAAAGAAGGTAAGGTTTTATTCAGCCGGAAGCTTCAGCAAGACTCACATCTCCAACAACCGAGCTCCCCGAGTGAGCAATTCCTGTCCCTTTTGAGGGCTCACAACTCTAAGGGGTTCCACGTGAGAGGGTCATGATGATTGAGCAAGCAGCCGGTATGTGACTGGGGGCTGCACACACCAATAATTAGAATGGAACAGAACAGGACAGGGATTTTCATAGTGCTTTTCTATACAATGTCTGTAATCTATAAATAACATAACCGATTAGATCAGGGGTCAGTCTTTAACTACCAGGCCCAGGGTGTGGCACTGGACTGTCTGCCTGTGGATTTAATTTCTGCCTTTTAGTTTTTACTTCTTCTTTCTTTGGAGGCAGAAATTGGGCATAAAACGATATGAGGGGTGGTTTCCTCCCTTACTGTAACTTTTGGGAGAGTGATAAAATTAATGAGACACTAAAAGTTCCTACCCCATCTCTCTACTAGCCTCTGTCTTATGGGAAAAGATCTGCTGCTCTTCCGACCATTATGCTGGGGCACAAAGGTACTCTGTGAGGCTATTTTAGTCCCCCTTTGTAAGTCTAATGTACCATATTGCCATCTCTACTATATTGTTCCTGGGCTAGCACAGGGTGAACTCTGGGGGTGAACTCTAGCATAGGGTGAACTCCAGATTAAATAGAAAAAAATGATGTTCCTTCTGTTCTTGAATTCCCCAAAATTATGCAGAGGGAGATGTTCTACTATCCCTTAAACTTGTATCTCACCTCCCCCACCCCCCCCACTTCAGTATCAATCCAGGAGAAAGCTGGGTACAGGTCCATTTTCAGGTAACCAGCATCTAGGCTCTTTTCTTTTCCTCTGACTTCTCTCCTTTTCCACAAGTCCAGAGAGTCTTCAGTCTTGGGGACAGGAAAAACTGGCTTTGACCTGTCAGGTGTTTTTCTAATTCCTTTGTCTCGAGGCTAAATCTTGGCTTTTAAAATTTTTAAAAATCAAAGATTTGAAAACTCTTCCAAAAGGAATGTCTAGTTCATAGTCTAGCTGCTTCAATAAGTAAAGTCATAGGGAAAAAAATAAACAAAACAACCAAAAATACTGATTAATATCTCAAAATACATCAAAATAGGGAGGGATATCTGTTTTTTCTTTTTATCTAAAACTACATTTTAAATACATATAAGTAAAATACTTTGATTTTCAAAAATAAAGTTTTCCAAGTAAAATATTTTCTTCTAGTTAAAAACATGAATTTTTTCATCTATTATTAAAAAGTGCTGGATTTTATAATTCCTTTTAGCCCAAATTGCAAATATCAACTATACCCATTACATGCATGCAGGTGGTTCTAACATCAGCTTGCCAGAGGGGGATTTCTCAGTGCTTTCAGTTCCTATCCTTGCCTCTTTATCTCCTTCTACAGTCTGCTGGTCAATCTGTTCCTCAGTGACTTCCTGTTACTCTTCAAATTTACTCCATCCTCTTTTTATAATCTGCTATCTAAAAGAATGTGTAGCTTTCCTTTTTTGTAAAATTTGACCATGTCTGCATGTTATCTCCTTAAGAAGTTCAGACACAGTAAATCTTCTGAAGAATCTAGAGAAAACATGAAAACAGAGATATCTGGTAATATAATTTGATGGTGGTGATATTAATTTTTAAAGCTCTTGATAATTTCAAAGGCCCATATATTTGTATTGCATTTTGATCACTGTTACCTTGGTCATCAATGAGCCCCCTTGAAATACCATATGGCCATATTAATCCTTCTGGGACTTCTTCATGATACAATGGGTAAGAGATAGCAACTCTTCAATCACCATTAAATGAAAGAACAATAAGATAGTTGGCTGTTTTCAAACAGTAATGCATACAAGACCATTCTACTCTGTCACATACCATATACAGTATGTCCACTATATTTCAAAAGTGTAAGTGTAGCAATAATTATGGGTAAAAATGTGTTTAGAATTGGATTATTATAAGTTCATAGCAGATAAGAGTTCCTTAACACATTTAAGGAAGAAGACAGTAAAGTATATTTTACATTTCTGAACAAAAGATAAAAAGTTTAAAAAAGTGAGCGTTGAGATATAACCCTCAACATCAGGAACTGAACTAGGAAAAGAAATAAACCAACCTGGGTTCCAGTTCTGGTTCCACAAATTACTTGCGGAGAAACTACGGGCAAGGCATTTAATATTCTGAGGGGCTGTTTTCCCTTCCATAAGCTGAAATTTTGAACTAGAATCTCTAAGATTCTTTCATTGTACCATTCAATTATTTCCCTTGTTTAAAAACATGTTAGATAACAGAAAGAATAAAATCACCGAAATTTAAAAACACAGAGTAAATCAGTCATGTAAAAAATTGTAGTAAAACCATTTTAGCTTTAAAATTACTTTTCTAGTTTCTAAATGGTAAAAGGTTTAAGTTTCCCAACTGATCAATATAGAAACTTTAAAAAAAGACTTTATTATGTACATACTTTCTAAAGAATTGAAGCCATCTGCTGTCGTAAGGAGGTACTTCAGGCAAAATGCTACCAGCTTAACTTTAATTCCTTTTTAAAGTAAAAATTTTATAGCTACAACACATAATATGCAAGTGCGGCTTTCTGCAGATTTTTCTAAATCTTTCAGAATAGAATATTACCAGGTTTTTTGTTTGTTTGTTTCCATTTTGTTTTGCTAAAGTATGTATGGATTTTTAAGGCATATGTTAGTTTACGGAAAGGTTTCCAAATTGAAACAAAGATTGTTCTTTTGAATTATCTGCTTTTATTATGTTAATTAAAACAACTTTAAAGAGCATCTAAGTGCCTCTCAAGCTACATAAAAAGAATACCCAGTTGATGCATGGGAATTATAAAGATAAGTTACACAGTTGGTGGAGGAACAGCCTATACTGAAAGGCAATTAAACAAGAGCTATATTACATTATATTTAAAATAGGAAATATAGGTGCAGAAAACCAAGTTATCATCGTTACTCTTATATCGTCTCCTGGAATGGATTCTCTTAAAATTCTGATAGTGCCTCTTTCCTTTCCTTTCCACCTTAAACAAGTGCTTCTTACACTTTGATGTGTATATCATCACCTGGGGATCTTGTTAAAATGCAGATTCTTACTCAGAAAGCCTAGGGTGTGGTCTGAGATGCTGAGCTTCTAGCCACCTCCCAGGGGTTTTCCATGTTACTAGTCTTCAGATTGAGTGGCAAGGCCCTTAACTATGGGCAGCCAGGAGTTGAAATGACAAAAGATAAGAAGTGTCAGCGTTTTCATTTTTGTTTTGTTCTACTACCTATTCAAAACCCAGACTGAAATTCTTAGCTTACTTACTTTAAGCTTAATTCTTAGCTTAGTTACTTTTCCATGCTTTTACTTCCTCCTCACTGGTGCCTACTCTATTCCCACACAAAAAAAATTCTTAAATATACACACCTGTTATTAGCTAGCATGCCATAAGTAATATTATCCATGTGACCCATAGGCTAAGGGTCCTCAAAGAACAGTTCCCTACTGTGCTTGATGAGAATGTTTTCTAGAAATAGGGTCATGGTAAAGAGACTCTGAATGACTCTAGTAAGGGGTAAATTGTGCCAAAACTTAAAATAGTGAATAATTCTGTAATCATTTCAATTTGGCTTTAGAATATATTATAATAGAATTTGCAGGATATTTATTTACTAATTATATTTTACTTAAGGTAAAAATAAAATATATTTGTATGCTCTGACCATAAACCAACTAATAGTGTTGGTGAGGAAGAGATAAAGAGAGGGGGTCTGCCTGAAAGCACAAGGAAGTATATAAAGGAGGGCAGTCTGGGATAAATTTTTTTTATGAATAATACATCTGTGGAAAGTCAAGATTTCATCTGTCAAGTTCTAATGCAACTGAAATAATACAAATGGACATTGTATTATTTCCCCCTTTTGCAATGGATTATTTAAAGTGCTATTAAGGATGTTTTGGGGCGTACAAACATCTACCATGTATTCAACACATACTACGTATCTACATCTAAACTAAGAAATCTCTATGCAGTGGCTTAGTAAGTTCTCACCATGTATCTATATGGTAGGTGCCATTATGCCAATAAGATAAGAAAATATAGCCTATCGAGGAACTTTTTAATTGGGAAACCTTTTGAAAAAATTTAACTCAACAGTGAGTTTTATAAAAAGCTCCATTCTATGGTTTATCCTATAAGAATAAATAAATCCAATATATTTAAAACTTATGAATAGGAAAACTTACAGTTATTATTCATTTCATGAAAAGAATAGCCAGTGATTGGACTTACGTGGTTAGTATATGTAACAGGGTTTTTTTGAGTTACATATATTTAATATACATATAATTTTCCAGTTAAACACTTGCAAAAAGTTTGGCATGTCTACAATAACGCTGTTAATTTTCTATTCATTTTGATTACTTAGGAGATTGTCTTAGTCTGTTTCCTGTTGCTATAATAGAATACCTGTGGCTGGGTAATTTGTAAAGGAAAGAGATAGTCTATTTCAGCTCGTGATTCTGGAGGCTGGGAGGTACAAGATCAGTTAACCACTTCTGGCTGGCTTCTGGTAAGGGCCTCATGCTTCATCATAATTGTTCGGGTGAGGGAGAAAGGACAAGATGGAAGAAGGTAAAGAAGGTAAACAAGATGGCGCAGTTCTGGGTTCTTCATCAGCGACTTTCCCGTGCCCGGGAAAAACACCGATTGTCTGCACCTGTGCATTGTGACGTCAAAACAAAGAAATCGAAACTTACCCAGCCATGCCTATGAAGATGCCCTTACCCCTGCCCCTGTCCTGCCCACCTCAAGCCCCATCCATAAAAGGCCACTCCCGGAAGACATCGGCGTGAACTTCCTTGGCCCCTCTTCATATGCGGACCTAGGAACCTCGCCCAAGAACGCCGGAGCGACTTCCTCGGCCTCCACTGCAGGAGACCGGTGAACCTCGCCCTTTCCTCCTTCACATTGGCTAGCTAATAAAGTTTTTTTTTTTACCTTGCCTACTTGCCTCATCTCTGGCTTCTGCTCCGGTGGTCGCATAAAACAAATCAGGTGGTGCAGAAACCCGGGAGGAGACCCCTCCTCAAGGCCCACAGGCCAAGAAGCCTCCTCCTCTTTCCATGCTGCGGATGGACCAGGACCTAGACATCGCTTTCCACACCTCCAAATCTCCTAGGGGTGAGTACCTCTTGCCTCCCTCTCATACTCCTTGGCCAGAAGTCCTGCGCAGGCCCAAGGCTTTCTCTTTGGTCACCAGGTGACCCACAAAGAGGTTCCCAAAGGCGGAGACGTCTGCCCAAAGGACCCTCCATTCCAATCCACGGGAGACCCATCCAGGACGGAGACGTCTGCCTGGAGGTATTCTCCATTCCGGCTCCACGAGCCTCCCAGTCTCTGGTGGCTCTAAAGGACGCTTTGGAGCCAGATAGAGTTCGGCTGCCGCCTACCGTGAGAGGAAGGCAATGGGAAATCCCCAATCCAAAATACCAAGAAACACCCCTTTAGGGTGTCTTCTGGCCAATCTCAAAACTTTACAATTAGAACAAGATCTTAAATGGAAGCGACTTATTTTCCTCTCCACTGTGGCGTGGCCCCAATATAAATTAGACAATCAATCTCAGTGGCCACCTGAGGGCACTCTAGACCACAATATTCTACTCGATCTTGGCAGTTTCTGCCCGCGCCTAGGCAAGTGGTCCGAAATTAAATATATACAAGGATTTTGGGACTTGCGTTCTCGACCACACTTGTGTAGCCAATGTTCCTTGGCCCAAGTCATGTTGGCTAAAGGCGCGGACCTAGCAAAGTCAGAAAAGGAAGAGTCATCCTTCCTGTCTGACTCGCCCGAAGACCTCAGAAATTCCTACTCTAGGCCCCCCACATCAGCTTCCCCCCCACTTCCACTTCCGCCGTATACTCCACCTCCCCCTCCCGCTTCTGCTCCACCTTCCCCTCCCGCTTCCTCTGTAGTTCCGCCCTCCACCTCAGTCCTGCCTACCATTGTTGAGGCTGCCCCTCCCTCCATCCCCTCGGCACTTCCACCTAGCCACCTTAGTTCACCTATATCCTCCCATACCTGCTCTAAAGATTGCCTAACCGCCCCCGCCCCTACTCCCACCCTATCCATCCCCCCTGCAGTTTTAGCACCCTTGCGTGAGGTGGCAGGAGCAGAAGGCGTGGTTAGAGTTCATGTTCCCTTCTCACTAGCAGACCTTTCAAAAATTGAAAAATGTTTAGGAGATTTTTCTGCCAATCCTACAGTTTATACCAAAGAATTTAGGTACCTTTGCCAGGCCTACGATCTAACCTGGCATGACCTTCATGTTATTCTTACCTCTACTCTAAACCCAGAGGACCGAGAGTGCATCCTAGCGGCTGCCAGGCAGCACGCCGACCAACTGCATTTAACAGATGCTGCTATCCCAGTAGGGGAAAAGGCAGTCCCATCTGTGGACCCAGAATGGGACTATCAAGTAGGCCAGCCGGGTCGCCGAAGACGAGACATAATGACTCAATGTCTTCTGGCTGGCATGCAGGCGGCTTCAAATAAAGTAATTAATTTTAACAAACTAAAAGAAATCATTCAAGGTCCAGATGAGAACCCAGCCACCTTTTTAAACAGACTAACAGAAGCTTTAATATAGTACACTCGATTAGACCCATTCTCCCCGGCTGGGGCAACCATCTTAGCATCCTATTTCATCTCCCAGTCAGCCCCAGATATTTGGAAAAAACTCTAAAAGGCAGAGGATGGACCTCAAACTCCTATCCAAGGTCTAGTCAAGTCGGCCTTCAAGGTCTATAACTCCAGAGAAGAAGCGGCTGAGGCCCAACGACAGGCCCATCTAAAGCAGAAAGTGCAGCTCCAAACCCAAGCTTTAGTTGCTGCCCTGCAGCCTAGTCTTAACCCAAAGCAGGAGAGTAAAGCTCGCAAGACCCCAAAGTCCTTGAAAGGGGCCTGCTATAAATGTGGAGCCCCCGGGCATTGGGCTGATAGATGTTCCCAAAATCCCCAGCCGTCTGGTCCAACGCAGCCATGCTACAAGTGTGGGACTTCTGGACACTGGGCCAGCAAGCGTCCTAGTCCTCATCCACCAACGACTCCCTGTCCAGCGTGCCATGAAGAAGGGCACTGGAAGTCAGATTGCCCCACCCTGAAAACGGACGTAAGGTCTTAACGTGATGTCCCTTCTCAGGACCCTGGGAGCTCCTTCCAGCTCTTACACCTGGATGACGACTGAAGGTGCTGGGACTTGGGGACCCCTATCACCCTCGCTGAGCCACAGGTAACTCTCCTGGTAGCGGGTAAGACAATTAATTTTTTAAAAGACACCGGTGCTACCTACTCTGTTTTGCTGTCTTTCTAAGGGCCTAGCCTCCCCTCCAATATCTCTTTGTAGGAGTCGATGGCTCCCCGTCCAGCCCTCGAAAAACACCACCTCTTAATTGCTGCCTGGCCAACAACTATTTTGTGCACTCGTTCCTCATTATCCCCTCATGTCCCACTCCGCTCCTAGGCCGAGATGTCTTAAGTCAACTGAAGGCCTGTATCTCACTTCCCATCAGCCTTCCCCATCCAGCCTGTCATCTACTTTTAGTTCTAACTACCCCAAACGACTCCAACCATTCTACTAACCATTCCCCCGCATTCCCTATTCCAGTAGACCCTCAAGTGTGAGATACTTCTTTTCCCATAGTAGCAAGTCACCACCCACCAGTCCTTATAAAACTTAAAGATCCCTCTCAGTTTCCGGCTCGCCCACAATTCTCCCTTTCTCCACAACACCTACGAGGACTCAAATCTATCATTAATAGGCTGCTCAGTCAACACATCCTCATCCCCACTCTCTCCTTGTAATACCCCAATCCTACCAGTAAGAAAGTCAGACGGAACTTTCCGGTTAGTCCAAGACCGCTTCATAAATGAGGCTGTCCGCCCCACTCACCCAGTAGTTCCAAATCCTTACACCCTCCTCTCATATATCCCATCTGACATGACCTATTTTACTGTTCTTGATTTAAAAGATGCATTTTTCACCATCCCCTTACACCCTAACTGCCAGTTTCTTTTTGCTTTCACCTGGGAAGACCCGGATACCCATGTCTCCACCCAACTGACATGGACAGTGCTTCCCCAAGGGTTCTGAGATAGCCCCCGTTTCTTTGGGCAGGCCCTTGCAGCAGATCTAGCCTCCTGCCCCCTCACCAGCAGCAAAGTCCTCCAGTATGTAGATGAAATCCTCCTCTGTAGTCCTACTAAACAAGACTCTTTGTTAGACTCAGCCATCCTCCTTAACCACTTAGGATCCAAAGGTTACTGAGTATCAAAACACAAAGCTCAAGTCTCCCACCAATGTGTTATAAATCTAGGTATTGAAATCACACCCACAACCTGCTCATTAACCACCGAGCGGTTAAAGCTCATCCAAAACCTGTCCCCGCCCCAGAATGCCAAAGAGATTCAATCTTTTCTAGGCCTAGTCAGGTTCTTTAGACACTGGATCCCCAATTTCTCAATGTTAGCCAAACCCCTATATGCTGCCATCAAAGAGGCCCCCGAAGGACCCCTGTCAAACCCAAAACTTGTTTGCCGGTACTTTACACATCTCAAGCGCTGCCTCCTCACACAACCAACACTTTCACTACCAGATTTCAAACGACCTTTTCACCTATACATTGATGAAAAACAAAAGGTAGCTGTAGGAGTCTTAGTCCAACCTGTAGGTCCTACTCACCACCCTATAGCTTATCTATCCAAACAACTAGATCCTACTGTACAAGGGTGGCAGCCTTGCCTTCGGGCTCTGGCTGGAGCTGCCTGTTTAACTCAAGAAGCAAAAAAACTCATTAGAGGCTATAATCTAACAGTCTTCTCTACCCACTGCCTTCAAGACCTTATTGCCCACAAAAGTATTAGCCACCTAACCCCGTCCAGGCTCCAACTTTTCCACCTCTTGTTCATAGAAGACTCTAACATTGCCCTAGGAGTCTGCTCCTCTCTAAATCCAGCAACCTTACTCCCCAACCCTCTCAAACAACCCCATACTGAACACTCCTGTCCAGAACTTTTAGAGGCCCAACCAGCTAGTCACTTACATTTACATGACCAACCCTTGGAGAGCCCACAGTTAACCCTATTTGTGGATGGCAGTTCTTTTATAAATTCTCAAGGAAACAGACAGGCAGGATACTCGGTAGTTACATCATCCACTGTCCTAGAAGCTAAGCCTTTACCACAAGGAACAACATCACAGCAGGCGGAGCTTATCGCACTAACTAGGGCTCTCCTCCTATCTAGAGGAAAAACAGTAAACATATACACAGATTCTAAGTATGCCTTCTTAATTGCACACACCCATTCTGTCATCTGGAAAGAAGGAGGGTTCCTAACCACCTATGGTACCCCCATAATCAACAAAAAGCAAATACTTAAACTGCTAGACACTTTATCAGCACCTTCCAAAGCAGCCATCATACACTGTAAAGGTCATCAGACTCCATCTAACCCGGTGGCAGCTGGCAACAATTTTGCTGACACCACTGCCAAATCGGCTGCCAGATTCTCCGCCCCTACACTTCCTTCTGTTTGTTTTCTTTCTCCCCAATATACCCCAATTACACCCAGGAAGAGAAAACCAACTATTACAAGATTCAACAGCCAGAGTAGCCACAGACAATTGGATTTACATTAATAATAAATTAGTTATCCCTAAGACACAACTTTACACCGTCTTAAAGGACATACATAACTCCTTACACATAGGACCTAAGGCTCTACATAACCTCTTAAGCCCCCTCGTCCACTGCCCCGCACTCATGAAGTACCTAACCGAAATCAGTCAACAGTGTTCCACCTGCCTTAAATCAAATCCTCAAGGTGCACTACGCAACCCCCACCCGAGTCACCAACTCAGAGGACACCAGCCAGGCGAAGATTGGCAAATCAATTATACACATGTGCCAAAACATAAAAAATTCAGATATCTCCTAACCCTTATTGACACCTTTTCCAGATGGATAGAGGCTTATCCAACTACAGGAGAAACTGCTAATATAGCTGCTTCCATACTCACTGAATATATCATCCCCAGGTTTGGTCTCCCACTCACACTCCAGTCTGACAACGGCCCAGCCTTCATCTCCAAAGTTGTCCAGCAAGTGGCAGCTCTCCTACAAATAACCTGGAAGCTTCACATCCCTTATAGACCCCAATCCTCAGGTAAAATAGAAAAGGCCAACGGATTAATCAAACAACAACTCACCAAACTGTCACTTGAGACTTGACAGTCATGGGTTACTCTGTTACCCTTAGCCCTAACCCGACTACAGGCGGCCCCGAGGAGTCCAACAGGTCTTAGTCCATTCGAACTAGTTTAGGGACGGCCACTGACCTTACAACAAATACCCACTCTTCCCTCGCCACTAGCAAACTATCTCCCATACTTAACCCTCCTGAGACAACTCCTATGACAATACGCAGAGCTAGCACACCCTCCTCCTACCGACTCCTGCAATCCACATACCGTCCTTAATCCAGGTGACCAAGTATACTTGAAAAATATCCAGGCTAAAGACCTCCAACCCAGGTGAAAGGACCCTACATTGTCCTCTTATCCACACATACAGCAGCCAAACTGTTAGGCCTTACCCACTGGGTACATATCACTCACCTAAAAAAAGCTCCTTCAGAAGATAACTCACCCAAATCACCCCCTAACCACACCCCCCGCCTCTAGCTAAATAAGCTCTTTTAACATATACATGCAACTATTTACTGAATTCCTACACATCCTGTACACACATATAATTGAATTCTCCTATATAATCCCAGACTCAGATCTCCTTCCAGACCCAAGCCCCAACCAGTGGTTCTCTCGTCTCCTTACTTTGATATAACACCTCCAGTGGCAAGGGGACCTTTACAACTATAGTGAAGATGAGGTCCTACTTTGTACTTTCCTTACTATTCTGGTGCTCTACACTCATAGTCAGTAACCCTGTGTTCATATGGAGATTCTCTATAGTTGAAACTTGGTCAGATAACAACAAACAACATTCAGAACTACAAGGCACTGCAGACTGCTCACCTCAAGGCTGTCAATCTGCTCTTTCTATAAACTTCTCCCTAACCTCCACCAAAGATAGATGGGCTCAGCTGTCCCTCTGCTTCCTACATGACCAGACAGAATACAATTGTAAAAACTATTGGCAACAAACCAACCTAGGATGCCCATACAAATATTGCAAAATACACCACTCAATGCTGGATAATACAGAGAACAAGTTAAGCAGTTAGTATCTTTTCACTTATAATGAAAAAATCAATGGAAAACACGCTGGAAACCCCCTATATCATCTAAATATAAAGGACCCCTGGGACCCCTGATGGGCAGATGGAGTAACAGGAGGGCTTTACGGAGATAGCGTTTGGGACTCATATCCAACTGCCATCCTCTTAATAAAAAGGACACTTGTCCAACAAAAATCCCTCCCTAAAAATATACAAGTCCTACAAAATTTAACCTTAGCCATATAATCACAAGAACAGACCCTACAAGATCAACTACATTCCTCCAATAAAGACCCCTTCTCATGGTTAAAGCTTGTCTGTCAAGGGCTAAACCTAACACAGGCAGCTAACATAACAGATCTCTCCCACTGTTTCCTCTGTGCAGCCCTTGAAAGAGACCCCTTAGTGGCAGTCCCCTTACCCACTGCTTTCAAGGCTACAACTGACTCTACTGGCACCCCCCAAAAACCGTTCTTACTCCAGGTCCCACTATACCAAAACCCGGAAAATCCAATCCTTCCTTTCTGCTACTCTTCCCCAAACTCCTCCTGGTGTAATTACACCCAATAGCCCAGTAGGACCCAGACAGCTCCCGTTGGAGGTTATTTCTGGTGCAATCAAACCCTCTTCAAGATCCTTAACCATACATCCATCAGCCAATCCCTCTGTGTCCCAGTGTCCCTAGTACCTAGCTTAACCCTATATAGCAAAGCAGAAGTGGCTGAACTCACTTTACAATTTAACTCTCCTCCTAATAATCTCCAAAAAACAGGCAGTCTTCCTTCCTCTAGTCATCGGAATCTCCTTGGCCTCCTCTCTAGTGGCATCAGGCCTTGGAACCGGAGCCCTGGCCCATTCCATACAGTCCACCCAATCCCTCACTCGCCAAATACAAGAAGCAATAGAGGCATCTGCTGAAAGCTTAGCATCATTACAGAGACAAATCACCTCAATAGCCCAAGTTGCAGCCCAAAACAGACGGGCATTAGATCTTCTTACTGCTGAAAAAGGAGGAACATGCCTTTTCTTACGAGAAGAGTGCTGTTGTTACATTAACGAATCAGGATTAGTTGACACTAACATCCAGACCCTCAAAAGAATCAAGACAGAGTTAAGGAACTATAATACCCCTCTCTCTCCCGGACCATCCTTATGGTTCCTCCCAATAATACAACAGATGCTCCCATTTCTTATACCCATTTTAATCCTATGTTTAATAATGTGCTTTGCTCCCATTCTAATCAAATTTCTCCGAGCCAAGGTCCAAGAGATCACCCGAGTCACCTTCAACCAAATGCTTCTGCATCCCTACACCCAACTGCCAACCTCAGACCCTAACTACGCCCCCTAACAGCAGGAAGCAGCCAGACAGATAATGACACCCCTAATTCTTATAATTAATAAGAGGTTGGACTGTTCGAGTGAGGGAGAAAGGACAAAATGGAAGAAGGTAAAGAAGGTAAACAAGATGGTGCAGTTCCGGGTTCATCAGCGACTTTCCCGCACCCGGGAAAAACACTGATTGTCTGCACCTGCGCATTGTGACGTCAAAACAAAGAAATCGAAACTTACCCAGCCACGCCTATGAAGACGCCCCTACCCCCGCCCCTGTCCTGCCCACCTCAAGCCCCATCCATAAAAGGCTGCTCCCGGAAGACAGCGCCGTGAACGTCCTCCGTCCCTCTTCATATGCGGACCTAGGAACCTCGCCCGAGAATGCTGGAGCGACGTCCTCAGCCTCCACCGCAGGAGACCAGTGAACCTCGCCCTTTCCTCCTTCACATTGGCTAGCTAATAAAGTTTTTTTACCTTGCCTACTTGCCTCATCTCTGGCGCCTGCTCCGGTGGTCGCATAAAACAAATCAATAATATGCCAAAGAAGCAGAAGGGGAAGCAGGCAAGTGCAAGGAGACAAAACATGAGAGGCAGCCTCACTTTACATAACCACCTGGCCTCGCAGTAACTAACCAGTCCTACAGGGTTAGAACTACTCCTTTGAGAATGGCATTAATTTCTCTTAACAACCTAATCACCTTTCTTTTCCATGCTTTTACTTCCTCCTCAACATCACCACATTGGGGACCAAGCCTCAACATGAGTTTTGGTCGGAAGAAACCACAGCATTCTGCTCCTCACTCCCCAAACTCATGTCCTTCTTACAATGCAAAATCTTCCCATCCCCCAAATCTCCCAAATCTTAACTTGTCCTGCACCAACCTAAAAGTCCAAAGCCCAAAGTCTCGTCTGGGAAATTGTGAAATCAAAACAGGTTATCTATTTCCCAGATACAATGGTGGGACAGGCATAGGGTACACATTCCCATTCCAAAAGGGAGAAATAGGCAAGAAGAAAGAAAGAAGAAAGGAGTAACAGGCCCAAAGCAAGTTCAAAACCTAGCAGGTTAGCCATTAAATTTTAAAGTTGGAGAATAATCTCCCTAAACTCCACGCACACTAGCGTTGGAGGAGGAGCCCCGAAGGCCTCAGGCAGCCCTGCCCCCATGGCTTTGCTGGTGCAACCCACATGGCTGCTCTCATGGGCTGGAGTCTGATGCCTGTAACTTTCCCAGGCAGGCATTACCACCTGCCGGTGACTCTACAATTCTGGGGTCCCAAGGGTGGCCCAGCCCTTGTGACTCTACTAAGCATTACCCTAGTAAGAGAACTCAGCAGTGGTTGCACCCCTGTGACAAATCACTACCTAGGCCCCTAGGCTTTTCAATCACCCTCAGATATTTAAGTGGAGGAAGTCACACCTCCATAGTTCTTGCATTCTGCACATGGAACTGCCAAGGCTTAGTTTGTACCTTCTGTAGTTTGAGCATGAGCCACATCTGGGCCTGTTTGAATGAAGATGTAGTGCTGCCAAGGTTTACAGTTTGTACCATTTGGAGGAACAAGCTGAGCTGTACCTGAGGCAGTTAAGCCACCACTGGCTGAGGAGTCCTGCTCCTGAATGCAGAGAGCAGAGAGACCCTAGCCTACCCTACCTAGGCTCAAGGTAGCAAACCCTTGCTGCCCTCAAGATCCTAACATTCTCAGACTGTGATAAGGGGAGCAGCCTCAAAGATCTCTAAAATGCCTTCAGGGTCATTCTCCCATTGTCCTGATGATTAGTACCAGGTTCCCTTCTAGCCATATTAATCTCTTTAGCAAATAGTTTCTGGGTATTGCTGTGATGTACTCTATATTTTATTATTACTTTATTATGTATCTTAACTTCTCTACCAGAATGTAAACTAAGCTCCACAAGAAAAGAAACAGTGTTTTCATCCTTTACAGTACCAAGTACAGTGCTTTTCACTTAGCAGATCACAATAAGTCATGCTGAATTAAATTGCTATTTCTTTAGTGTCAACATCTATGTATGTGAGATGAGCAGAACGTAGTGCACCAATTTCTCATTTTAATGGTGTTTAAGAACCTTTAAAGGTTTTAGCGTGATTGATTCAGATGCAGAAACACAGCAGTTGTAAAGAGGACTAAAATAAAGGGACTGATTGCCCTTATTGTTCAACAAAGGAACAGAGTCTTAGGTTTTTTTTTAAGCTTTTTATCTAAGTTTAATTCATATGATGCCTCATAAATGTTTACCAATAATAACAATAAAAATTTCATGTGGAAGTCTCTCTTCTTTACTTCTCTTATCTCCAAGGTTTTTATGCTTAAAGAAAAAAAATATTGATACGGAGTTGGCCAACATGACTGAATAGAAGTAGCTAGTGTACGCCACTCTCATGAAGAGAAATGGAACAGGCGAGTAAATACAGCACCTTCAATGGAAACATCCAAGTACATGCATTGGAAACTCATCAAGGAAACAACCTGACCCATGGAGAATGGAGAAAAGCAAGGCAGGATGACTGCCCACCCAGGAGTGACATGGAGCCAGGAGAGCCTCCTCGGCCCAGGGAAGTGGTGAGTGAGTGAGCAACCCCTGGGACCCACGCTTCTCCCACGAATCTTTGCAACTATTGGGTCAGGAGTCCCTCTCACGGACCCACTCCATCAGGGCATTCAGTCTGATATACAGAGCTACATGGAATCTTGGCAGAGCAGCCACTCAGGCACACACACAGCCCCAGCAGCCTTAGATACCCAGGCTTCCTAGCAAAAGCAGTTGCAACTCCAGCAAAGCAGGTTAGACCCCTATACGTGTCCCTAGGAAGTGACAGTTTGCAGGCCTTGTTTCCATGGAATCTTTCAGGATAAGACCCACTGGCTTGGGAAACAAGCCAGCCACTAGTAGCAGCATTACAGCTCCCTGAGATGGAGCTCCCAAGGGCAGAGACAGGCCACCATATCTGTTATTTCACAGCCTTAGCCATTGTTGCCTTTGGGCTCTATGGAGTCCCAGTTGACTAGGGACTGCAGTGGTCCCCTGGCACAGCCCAGAAGCTATATGGAAAAGCAGTCAAATTGCTTATTCACATGGATCCCAGATCCCATTTCTCTTCACTGGGTAGAATCTCCCGCCTGGGGTCTCTAGTTACCCCCACTGGTGTTTTCCAACCCACCGATTTCAAACTTCTCTGGAATAGAGGTCACAGAGGGTGGTGTGGGCTGCCATCTTTGCTGTTTGATAGCTTTCGCCATTCTTGCCTTTGGGCTTTGGGCAGTCTGAGGCAACTGGGGGATGGAACAGACCCCAAGCATAGCACAGCTACTCTATGAAAACATAGGCAGACTGCCTTCTTAAGTGGATCCCTGATCCTGTTCTTCCCCACTGGGCAGGACCTCCCAACTGGGGTCTCCAGCCACCTCCTACAGGTGTGTTTGGACCGGCAACAGGTCCATACCTCCCTGGGACACAGCAAGCTCCCAGAAGAAGGGGCGGGCCACCATCTTTGTTGTTTTGCAGACTTCACTGTGGATAGCTTCAGGTACTGGAAAATCCAAGGTGACTAGGGACTGGAGCAGACCCCCAGCATGCTGCTGCAGTGCCACAGAAAACTGGCCAGACTGTTTGTCATGTGGGTCCCTAATCTTGTATATCCTCGCTGGGCAGGTTCTCCAGCTGGGGCTCTTGAGCCAGTAGCAGTTCTGCAACTCTCTGGACAGAGCTCCTAGTGGGAGGGACGGGTTGCCACGTTTGCTCTCTCACAGCTCTCACCCTTGCTGTCTCTGGGCTCTGCAGAATCTGTGGGGAGCAGGGGCTGGTCTGAATTCCCAGCACAGAGCAATCAACTCGTGGAAAAGTAGCCAGATTGTTCTCCATGCAGGTCCTGGTCCTCATTTCTCTTCACTGGGCAGGGCCTCCCAATCTGGGACTCTAGTGCACCACCACCATGCCCCTGCCTGATCACTGCAATTAGAGGCATAAGCAGCCCAGCATTTCTCTGAGGAGGAAATCCCAGAGTCAAACTCCATCACTACAGTTGTAGTGGTACCACCCTAAGAGCCCTCAGCCTGGGAAAGGAACAAACGGCCTAGTCACTATGCTGGCACCTCCAATATACCACAGTCACTATATGGAGAGGAGTGCAGTCCTTCTTCTCTAATAACCCTGCCCCCACCCCACTCCTTACCAGGCAGGGTCCTTGGCTCATAACCACAGAACAGTCACTTTATCCATGGCTGAGCATACCCACTGGTAGTGACCCAAAGTTTCCCTGAGGAGAGGCTCCCAGAGGTATCCTAAAGCCCTTCTGCCACTGCCACAGCAGCAGTTCCTTCCCTGCTGCCAGTGTTCTGGGAAGAAACAGCCTGAGGGATACACCCGAGTTTATAGCACACCACAGGCACCATATGGAACAAATACCAGCCTCTCCTCTTGGTGAGCCCTCAATCCCTTGCTCCTCAACAAGCAGAGCCCGAAGCTCATGCCAGCAGTGCAGCTATCCCACCCCACTGGCTGAACACTCTAGTAACAGCAGCTCCACACTCCACATTTCTCGGAGGCAGAGCCAACCAAAAGCCTCTCTGCCATTGCCTCTGCAGTGGTACTACCCCTGCTACCCTCAGACTAGTGAAGACTCTAAGTTACTTATCCACACCTCCAATAAGTTGCAGTCAACTGAAGGAGAGGAGGCCAGTCTGTCTCCTATGGACCCCATCCACATCCTCTGCTCATCACCAGGCAGGGAACCCCTGACTTGGGCCCATAGCATAGAACCCCCCCATCCTGGGCTGATTGCACTGAGCAATTGCTGACCTTCATCTCTCTGGGGGTGGAGCCTACAGGAAACAAGCAAAAGATACTTGGTCACAACTACTACGAAGGTCCCTTCCTCTGCTGCTTCCAAGTTGAGGAGGAAACATAAACCCTGAGATCACCCCAGAGCTGTGGTGGGCAGCCCGGGAGGGCCAAGCCACAATCTCCAGCCAGTACTCAAGTGGGAGAGGAGCACATACTTTCAGAGCATTGAGAGGGAGCACAGCTGCAACTGCAGGAATATAGGGGAGCCACACAACTGAGCAACAGCCTACCTACCAACTGACCACTACCCCTAAGCACCACCTACTGGATGACACCAAAGCTTCAACACCAAAAATACCTTGCTAACATACCCACTGTGAAGCCAAAGACAAGAAGTCAGCTACAAATAAAGACCATGCAAAAAGCCTTGGCCTTGTGAAAACATCTAGAAAACAGATCTATTGACTGTACTCAATCTACACAACAGTTAAAGAAACCCCCACATACAGAGTTGAGAAAGAACCAATGCAAGAACTCCAGCAACTCAAATGGTCAGAGTGTCTGTGTCCTCCAAATGACCACATTAGTTCTCCAACAAGCATTCTTAACCAGGCTGAGTTAGCTGAAATGACAGAAAGAGAATTCAGAATACAGATAGGAACAAAGGTTATTGAGAGTCAGGAGAATGGCAAAACTTAATCCAAGGAAACTAAGAAACACAATAAAAGGATAGAGGAGCTGACAGATGAAATAGCTGGTATAAAAAAGTACCTAACTGATCCGATAGAACTCACCCTACAAGAATTTCAAATGCAATCACAAGTAATAACAGCAGAAAAGACCAAGCTGAGGAAAGAATCTCAGAACTTGAAGACTGGCTTTCTGAAATAAGTCAGACAAAAATAAAGAAAAAAGAATGAGAAGGAATTAACAAAGCTTCCAAGAAATAAGGGACTATGAAAAGAGACCAAATCTACAAATCACTGGCATCCCTCAAAGGGACAGAGAGAAAGCAAATGACCTGGAAAATATATTTCAGGATATCATCCATGAAAATTCCCCAACCTTGCTAGAGAAGCCAACAGTCAAATTTAGGTAATACAGAGAATCCCTGCAAGATTCTACACAAGAAAATAGTCCCCAAGACACATAATCATGAGACTTCCCAAGGTCAAAATGAAAGAAAGAATGTTAAAGGTAGCCAGAGGGAAAGGGCAAGCCACCTACAAAGGGAACCCTATCACGCTAACAGCAGACTACTCAGCTGAAACGCTATAAGCCGGAAGAGATTGGGGGCCTATATTCAACATTCTTAAAGAAAAAAACTTCAACCAAGCATTTCAAATCCAGCCAAACTAAGCTTACTAAGCAAAGGAGTAATAAAATCCTTTTCAGATAAGCAAATGCTGAAGGAGTTCATTACCAAAAGACCCACCTTACAAGAGATCTTGAAAGAAGCACTAAATATGGAAAGGAAAAACCATTACCAGCCAATACAAAAACACACCTAAGTACACAGACTACTGTGACACTATAAAGCAAACAAGTCAGCATAATAACCAGCTAACAACACAATTACAAGATCAATTCCACACATATCAATACTAACCTTGAATGTAAATAGGCTAAATGCCCCCATTTAAAAGACAAAGAGGCTGGGCATGGTGGCTCATGCCTGTAATCCCAGCATTTTGGGAAGCTGAGGTGGGCAGATCACTAAGGCCAGGAGTTTGAGACCAGCCTGGCCAACACAGTGAAGCCCATCTCTACTAAAAATACCAACAATTAGCTGGGTATGGTGGCACATGCCTGTAATCCCAGCTACTCAGGAGCTTGAGACATGAAAATTGCTTGAAACTGGGATGTGGAGGTTGCAGTGAGCCGAGATTGTGCCACCATACTCCAGCCAGCCTGAGTGACAGAGTGAAAATCTGTCTAAAAAAAAAAAAGGCAAAATGGCAAGCTGGATAAAAAATGCAAGACCTAATGGAGACCCATCTCACCCACAATGACACCCACAGGCTCAAAATAAAGGGATGGAGAAAAATCACCATGCAAATGGAAATAAGAAAAAAGTAGAGGATATAACCCTAATTTCAGACAAAATAGACTTTAAACCAACAAAGATTTAAAAAGACAAAGAAGGGCATTACATAATGGTAAAGGGTTCAATCCAACAAGAAGACCTAACTGTCCTAAATATACATGCACCCAACACAGGAGCACCCAAATTCATAAAGCATGTTCTTAGAGACCTACAAAGAGACTTAGACTCCCACACAGTAACAGCTGGAAACTTCAACACTCCACTGACAGTATGAGAGAGAACACTGAGGCAGAAAATTAACAAAGATATTTAGGACCTGAACTCAACATTGGACCAAATGGATCTAATAAACCTCTACAGAACTCTCCATCCCAAAACAACAGACAATATATTCTCCTTGCCACATGGCACCTACTCTAAAACTGACCACACAATCGGACATAAAATGATCCTCAGCAAATGCAAAAGAACTGAAATCATACAAAACACACTCTTGGACCACAGTGCAATAACAATAGAAGTCAAGACTAAAACAATCACTCAAAACCATGCAATTACATGGAAATTAAACCACCTGCTCCTGAATGACTTTGGGTAAATAATGAAATTAAGGCAGAAGTCAAGAGGTTCTTTGAAACTAATGAGAACAAAGATAAAAACAGAAGAATCTCTGGGACACAGCTAAGGCTGTGGTTAAGAGGGAAATACATAGCACTAAATGCCTATATCAGTTAAGTTAGATCTCAAATTAACAACTTAACATCATAACTGAAAAAAATTAGAGAAGCAAGAGCAAAGCACAAACCATTCAAAAGATCAATGAATCTAGGAGCTGGTTATTTTAAAAAATTAGTAAGATAATCTGCTAGTAGACTAATAAAGAAAAAAGGGAGACAATTCAAATAAACACAATTAGAAATGACAAAGGGGATGTTACCACTGACCTGACAGAAACAAAAATAAGCATCAGAGGCCAGGCGCAGTGGCTCACACCTGTAATCCCAGCACTTTGGGAGGCCAAGGCGGGCAGATCACGAGGTCAGGAAAGTGAGATCACCCTGGTTAACACAGTGAACCCCTGTCTCTACTAAAAATACAAAAAATTAGCTGGGTGTGTGCAGGTGCCTATAGTCCCAGCTACTCAGGAAGCTGAGGCAGGAGAATGGCATGAATTTGGGAGGTGGAGCTTGCAGTGAGCTGAAATTGCCACTGCACTCCAGCCTGGGCAACAGAGTGAGACTCCATCTCAAAAAAATAAAAAAATAAAAAAGTAAGCATCAGAAACTACTATGAACATCTCTATGCACACAAACTAGAAAACCTTGAAGAGATGGATAAATTCCTGGACACATACGTCCTCTCAAGACTGAATGAGGAAGAAATTGATTCCCTGAGCAGACCAGTAATGAACTCCAAAATTGAGTCAATAATAAAAAGCCTGCCAAGCAGCCGGGCACAGTGGCTCATGCCTATAATCCAGATACTTTGGGAGGCCGAGGCAGGCAGATCACAAGGTCAAGAGATTGAGACCATCCTGGCCAACATGGTGAAACCGCGTCTCTACTAAAAATACAAGAATTAGCTGGGCGTGGTGGCGCGCACCTGTAGTGAGCTGAGACCGCGCCACTGCACTCCAGCCTGGGCAACAAGAGCAAGACTCTGTCTCAAAAAAAAAAAAAAAAAGAAAAAAAGAAAAAAAAGCCTACCATCCAAAAAAAAAAAAAAAAAAAAA